>NC_083229.1:14304501-14562001 GCF_032191835.1 Heteronotia binoei | reverse complement strand
ATGCTGTTCCCCGTGACACAGCCAGCCTTTTTACACTGCCACAATCATAGAATCATAGAGTCGGAAGAGACTTCTAGGGTCATCTACTCCCATGATGTTATAACATTACTACACATGTGCATAAAAGAGAGCTTTTGTCACTGGCGAAGTACATGAGGACATGGCCGCACAGCTCCTTTTCAAAGGAAGTGCAAAACATAAGAACATAAGAGAAGCCATGTTGGATCAGGCCAATGGCCCATCCAGTCCAACACTCTGTGTCACATAAGAACATAAGAGAAGCCATGTTGGATCAGGCCAGTGGCCCATCCAGTCCAACACTCTGTGTCACATAAGAACACAAGAGAAGCCATGTTGGATCAGGCCAGTGGCCCATCCAGTCCAACACTCTGTGTCACATAAGAACATTAGAGAAGCCATGTTGGATCAGGCCAAAAGCCTATCCAGTCCAACACTCTGTGTCACATAAGAGAAGCCATGTTGGATCAGGCCAGTGGCCCATACAGTCCAACACTCTGTGTCACATAAGAACATAAGAGAAGCCATGTTGGATCAGGCCAATGGCCCATCCAGTCCAACACTCTGTGTCACACAGTGGCCAAATATATACAAACACACACACACACACAACACACACACACACACTGTGGCTAATACCCACTGATGGACCTCTGCTCCATTTTTTTATCTAACCCCCTCTTGAAGCTGGCTATGCTTGTAGCTGCCACCTCCTCCCGTGGCAGTGAATTCCACGTGTTAATCACCCTTTGGGTGAAGAAGCACTTCCTTCTATCCATTTTAACCCGACTGCTCAGCAATTTCATCAAATGCCCACAAGTTCTTGTCTTGTGAGAAAGGGAGAAAAGTACTTCTTTGGAGAGGAGAGGATTGGGTCTGAAGTCAAGAAAGAAATTCCCTGAAATAAATGCCCTTTTGCGAAAAGGGTGCCTCCAAGTCAGAGCATCAGCTGGTGACTTAACTTGCTGAGAAACAGCACCAACAGTGAGATGCAGAAAAGGTCCCAGCATCAATACGGAAGCCAGAGTTTTTATTCAGTTTGTTTATGTGTTAAGTGTCATCAAATTGCTTCCAACTCATGGTGACCCTATGAATTCATGATCCCCCCTCCCAAAAAAAACCCTCCTATTGTTAACAGCCTTGCTCAGGTCTTGCAAACTGAAGGCTGTAGCTTCCTTAATGGAGTCAATCCATTTCCTCTTGCATCTTCCTCCTTCCTGTTGCCTTTCAATATCCTACCATGATGTTTTCTCCTGTGATTCTTGACTACTCCTGATGTTACCAAAGTATGATAGCTGCAGTTAAGTCATTTTACCTTCAAGGGAGAGTTCAGGCTACATTTGATAAGGGGCATCCTAATCCCAAATCCTCTGTTGTTGCTGCTGTTTTTTTTTTTTTTTTAAATTTGAACCTGAAGGCCCATTCACAGAAATGAATGTACTGGACTCTAATCTGGGAGGTACCGGTTTGATTCCCTGCTCTTCTTGCCTGCACCTGCTGAGTGACCTTGGGTGAGTCACAGTTCTTGAAAGAGTTGCTTTCTCAAGAGCAGTTCTCTCAGAGGTCTCTCAGCCCGCCTACCTCACAGGGTGTTTGTTGTGGGGAGAGGAAGGGAAAGGAGATTGTGAGCCACTTAGGGGATGCCAAGTCCAATTCAAGAAATATCTGGGAACTTTGGGGGTGGAGCCAGGAGACTTTGGAGGTGGAGACAGGAGACATTGGGGGCGGAGCCAGGAGCAAGGGGTGTGACAAGCAGAATTGAACTCCAAGGGAGTTCTGGCCATCACATTTAAAGGGAAAGCACACCTTTTTAAGTGTCTTCCTTCCATAGGAAATAATGAAGGATAGGGGCACCTTCTTTTGAGGCTCATAGAATTGGACCCCCTGGTCCAATCGTTTTGAAACTTGGGGGGTACTTTGTGGAGAGGCACTAAATACTATTCTGAACCTTTGGTGCCTCTACCTCAAAAAACAGCTCCCCCAGAGCCCCCGTTATACCCTATGAGAATTGATCTCCACATAAGGAATAATGAAGTGCTCAGCAGATGTTTCCCTCCCCCCCACCCCGTTTCTGGTGACTCTGAAGTGAGGGATTGGCCTCTCTACTCACGAGTTGCTGCCAACTTCTTCAAAGTAACACAGACACACCATCCCAAGAGGAAGCCTTTCAATCGGAGACTGAAGCCTCCGGAGGTGGAAAGGCACATGGGGGCTGCGGGTGCGGGGCTTCCCCCGCCGGCCAGCTGACTGGGGGCGGGAAGGAGCCTGGGAAAGTGGAAGAACCCCCACTGAGACCTGGGGATTGGCAAGCCTAAAGCCACTCTGAGACACCTTCAGGTAGTGAAGGGCACGGTATAAATCTAATCTCCTGCTCCTCCTCCTCCTCCACTTCATCTTCTCTGGTCATGGGAAGTGCCATCAAATCATGCCTCATTTATGGCAGTCTTTTAAGTCAAGAGATGCGAAGAGATGTTTTGCCATTGCCTGCCCTTGGTGTCCCCTGGCAGTCTCCTATCCAAGTACTAACTGAGGGTGAGCCTGCTGAGCTTTCAAGCTGGGCTATCTTTGGTCAACGACGACTACGACTGCAGATTTATACCCCGCCCTTCTCTCTGAATCAGAGCCTCAGAGCAGCTCACAATCTTCTATATCTTCCTCTCCCCACAACAGGCACCCTGTGAGGGCTGAGGGGGCTTTCACAGCAGCTGCAATTGCAAGGACAATGTCATGGGTGCTGGGGACCCTGCAGAAGAAGCTGAGCCTGCAGAAGAAACTGTGCCCCTGCCACTGGCACCAGCATGGCCAATGGCTGGGGCTGATGGGAGTTGTAGGCAAAAAACATCCGGAGAGCTACCATTGGCCACTCCTGGGCTATAGCATAAGTGTTGCTATTGTCATATAGAATCACAGAGTTGGAAGGGCCCCCCAGGGTCATCTAGTCCAACCGCCTGCACAATGCAAGAAACTCACAAACGCCTCCCTCTAAATTCACAGGATCTGCGTTGCTGTCAGATGGCCATCGAGCCTCTGTTTTAAAAACTCCAAAGAAGGAGAGGCCACCACCTCCCCAGGAAGCCTGTGAAAGCAAGTGAAAAAAGTGCAGAAAAGGGCAACTAGAACGATTCAAGGGTCGGAACCCTTTCACTATGAAGAAAGGTTAAAACGTTTGGGGCTCTTTAGCCTGGAGAAACCTCGACTGAGGGGTGACATGATAGAAATTTACAAGATGATACATGGGATAGAGAAGATAGAGAAAGAAGTACTTTTCTCCCTTTCTCACAATACAAGAACTCGTGGGCATTCAATGGAATTGCTGAGCAGTCAGGTTAGAACTGATAAAAGGAAGTACTTTTTCACCCAAAGGGTGATTAAAATGTGGAATTCACTGCCACAGGAGGTGGTGGCGGCTACAAGCATAGACACCTTCAAGAGGGGAATGGATAAGTATATAGAGCAGAGGTCCATCAGTGACTATTAGCCACAGTTTATTGTTGGAATTCTCTGTCTGGGGCAGTGATGCTCTGTATTCTTGTACTTGGGTGGGGGGGGTACAGTGGCAGGGCTTCTAGCCCCACTGATGGACCTCTTGATGACACTTGGTTTTTTTGACCACTGTGTGACACAGAGTGTTGGACTGGATGGGCCTTTGGCCTGATCCAACATGGCTTCTCTTATGTTCTTATGAAAACTACAGCGACAACCTCTTAAGTTTTCTATACTACCAGAATCCTTTGCTCCTGCCTTCCAAATTCCTTTATTTCGCTCAGCTGCAGTGAATCTTCCAGTGTTAATCCTTCATTTCTTAGTGGAACAAGTATTCGACTCTAATATTATGAAGAAATATTTAAAATATGATGCCAGGAAAAAAAACCTGGCTTTCTTTTTTATTAAAACTCTTAAGTCTGATCCATAATTTATACATAATACACCAAAGAACCCAACATATTCATGAATCTTACAATTACATTAAGCAGACCTATTGTCAGGATTAATCATCTAGCTCCTACTTGTGTGTTATAAAATGGATTATTAGTTGCCAAGCTAAGTTTACCCTATTTAATTCATAGGAAAAAAAAAATCTTCTTAGAATCGTTAATTTCTCTTGTTTCATTAGGCCACAAACTTTAATGAGCCATTACTTTCTTGAAGGTTTTGTCAGAATTTTTTTCCCCAGTTCTTAGCAAAAGATCACAATTTCCAGATGAATTTCTATGGGAGGAAAATGGGGTGATGGTGAGAAGCTCTACCACTGACCTATGTTCATTGCAAGGCATATATAAAAACATAAGAACATAAGAGAAGCCATGTTGGATCAGGCCAATGGCCCATCCAGTCCAACACTCTGTGCCACATAAAAATATAAGAGAAGCCCTGTTGCATCAGGCCAGTGGCCCCTCCAGTCCAACACTCTGTGTCACATAAGAACATAAGAGAAGCCCTGTTGGATCAGGCCAGTGGCCCATCCAGTCCAACACTCTGTGTCACATAAGAACATAAGAGAAGCCCTGTTGCATCAGGCCAGTGGCCCATCCAGTCCAACACTCTGTGTCACATAAGAACATAAGAGAAGCCCTGTTGCATCAGGCCAGTGGCCCATCCAGTCCAACACTCTGTGTCACACAGTGGCCAAAATACACACACACACACACGGTGGCTAATAGCCACTGAAGGACCTCTGCTCCATATTTTTATCCAATCCCCTCTTGAAGCTGGCTATGCTTGTAGCCGCCACCACCTCCTGTGGCAGTGAATTCCACATGTTAATCACCCTTTGGGTGAAGAAGTACTTCCTTTTATCCGTTTTAACCTGACTGCTCAGCAATATGGAAATCATGGGCATACAAATTAGGGTTGCAAAATCCAATTAAAGAAATATCTGGGGATTTTGGGGGTGGAGCCAGGAGAGATTGTGGGTGGAGCCAGGAGCAAGGGTGTAACAAGAATAACTGAACTCCAAAGGGAGTTCTGGCCATCACATTTAAAGGGACTGCACACCTTTTAAATGCCTTCCCTCCATTGGACAGGGCACATTTTTTTTGGGGGGGGGGGGGCTCATGGAATTAGACCGCCTGGTCCAATCTTTTTGAAACTTGGAGGGTGTTTTGAGGAGAGGCGCTGGATGCTATTCTGCAAATGTGGTGCCTCTACCTCAAAAAACACCCCCCTTCCCTAGAGCCCAAGATACCTCCAGATGAATTCGCCATTATACCCTATGGTAATCAGTCTCCAGAGGGAATAATGAAGTTATCAGCAGACATATCCCTCCCCCTCCCCCACTTTCTGTTGTCCCTGAAGCAGGGGGAGGGTCTCCAAACTGGGGGATCCCCTGCCCCCACCTGGGGATTGGGAACCCTATTACAAATAGATATGCATAAATTGCTTTCCATAAAACCAGGGTATGCATTTTCAGGACTCCTAACAGTATGGAGACTGGGAAAGGCAATGGCAAACCACCCCGTAAAAAGTCTGCTGTGAAAACGTCATGATGCAATGTCACCCCAGAGTCGGAAACGACTGATGCTTGCACAGGGACTACCTTTACCTTTTAACACCTCAAAAAGGATATTATAGCATTGGAGAAAGTCCAGAAAAGGGCAACTAGAATGATTAAAGGGCTGGAACACTTTCCCTATGAAGAAAGGTTGAAACGCTTGGGGCTCTTTAGCATGGAGAAACGTCGACTGCGGGGGTGACATGATAGAGGTTTACAAGATAATGCATGGGATGGAGAAAGTCGAGAAAGAAGTACTTTTCTCCCTTTCTCACAATACAAGAACTCATGGGCATTCGATGAAATTGCTGAGCAGACAGGTTAAAACGGATAAAAGGAAGTACTTCTTCACCCAAAGGGTGATTAACATGTGGAATTCACTGCCACAGGAGGTGGTGGTGGCCACAAGCATAGCCACCTTCAAGAGGGGGTTAGATAAAAATATGGAGCAGAGGTCCATCAGTGGCTATTAGCCACAGTGTGTGTGTGTGTGTGTGTGTGTGTATATAAATTTTTGGCCACTGTGTGACACATAGTGTTGGACTGGATGGGCCATTGGCCTGATCTAACATGGCTTCTCTTATGTTCTTATGTTCTTACGTTATGTTCAGTATGGAACTGTCTTACACTAAGACAGAACACTGACACTAAGAACACTATTCAGCCTAGAGAGGAGACGACTGAAAGGTGATGTGATATGATTGCGTGCACCGTTACATCATTTCCTGTGAAAACTAGGAAGTTACAGAGGGTCGCTCTAGGAATTGTTGGAAACCCTATGGTTTTACCATACAGTTTCCACTGATTCCTAGAGCTACTGAATGCCACATCAGGGGTTTTGCAAGAAGTAAAATAATGGCACACACAATCCCGCAGTCCCCCTAGGCCCCTACTCCCAAATTTCTCATTGGTTGCGACCACAACCTGACACCCCTACCTTATGAGTCCAGTATCTTCTAACACGTTTGTTGCGCTTTGATATTCCTTCAGCAGCATCGCTCGGAAGAAACAATGATGGATGGCGAGGTAGATGGGGACACAGATTTCATGAGCTGTATCCGCTCCCATTTCGCTAAACTCTTCAGCGCCTGCACAATGGCAATATGAATGGAAACAAATCCTTTACCCTTCCCATTGTGAGTAATGCAATCATGCTGACTGATACAGTGAGTCAGTTTCCTCTTAAAGTGGAAAAAAACAATAAGAATAAAGATCAGCTTCTGCATTTCTTAAAGAGGGACAGGGGAAATGGCAATCCGATTCCAGATCCCAAATTGGGTAGACCTTGTGAGTGAAATATATAGCCTTTCTTATGCAGAACCTTTTTTTTTCTTTTTGGTCCAGCCATTGATTTGGTCTGAGATGGGCTCTCGCAGGCCACACGAAAATTCTGGCAAGTGGCTTGCCTTCTACTTAAACGACAGCTTGGATTTAGCTGTGTGGCAGAAGAATATGACGCTTCCGTAAACGATTATTTGGGGATAGAGAAAGCCTTCACGGCAATAGCCTATTTTCTAAGGAGTTTAAAGTCTCTACAGTATTTGGTTAAATAGACATTGAAATGACAGCTCATCCCTAGAAAAGAGTCTTAAATTAGAATGAAATCTGGCTCACGCTGGGTTTAAGAGACTCTCTGGCACCTTTTTTTCCCCTTCCCCTGCAACCTTGAAAGAAACCAAGAGTTTATATAAAACTTAGACGTTGCTAAGTGCCCCTTGGCACAGAGTGGTAAAGCTGCAGTACTGCAGTCCGAGCTTCTCTGCTCACGACCTGAGTTCGATCCCAGCGGAAGCTGGGTTCAGGTAGCCGGCTCCAGGTTGACTCAGCCTTCCATCCTTCCGAGGTCGGCAAAATGAGTCCCCAGTTTGCTGTGGGGGGGGAAGTGTAGAAAACTGGGGGAGGCAATGGCAAACCACCCCGTAAAAAGTCTGCCGTGAAAACGTCGTGATGCGACATCACCCCAGAGTCGGAAATGACTGGTGCTTGCACAGGGGGCTACCTATTTTTTTAGACGTCGCTACTTGGGTCAAATAGAATCAGTGGTGTTGCTGATGAATAATAACGGACATTTTCCCCAGGGGAGAAAACCTAACTTAATATATAAGACACGTTGACACAACATAAATCAAAGAATATTTGAAAGAGTGGAAACAACTTGCAGCTGCTAGAATGGCCTTGGGTCAGCCATAGCTCTCGTAGGAGTTCTCCTTGAAAGGGCAGCTGCTGCAAGAGCTCTCTTAGCTCCACCCACCTCACAGGGTGTCTGTTGTGGAGGGGGGGGAGTAAAGGAAATTGTGAGCCACTCTGAGACTCTGAGATTCAGAATATAGGGTGGGATATAAATCTAAAAATTTCTTCTAACTGTAAAGGCACATTCAATCGAAGAAGAAGAAGAAGAAGAAGAAGAAGAAGAAGAAGAAGAAGAAGAAGAAGAAATAATTGGATTTATACCCTACTCTATACTCCTTGGAGTCTCAGAACAACTTCCAATCTCCTTTACGCCCCCCCCCCGCCAACAGACACCCTGTGAGGTAGGTGGGGCTGAGAGAGCTGCCCCAGAAGCTGCCCTTTCAAGGACAACTCCTGCGAGAGCTATGGCTGACCCAAGGCCATTCCAGCAGCTGCAAGTGGAGGAGTGGGGGATCAAACCTGGTTCTCCCAGAGGAGAGTCTGTACACTTAACCATGACACCAAACTGACTCGTATTTAGAATCCCAGAGTTGGAAGGGGCCATAGAGGCCGTCTAGTCCAACCCCCTGCTCAGTGCAAGATCAGCCTGGAGCATCCCTGGCAAGTGTTTGTCCAGCCGCTGCTTAAAGACTGCCAGTGAGGGGGAGCTCACCATCTCTCTAGGGAGCTGATTCCCCCTGACACCAAGCCAGCCGGAACTGGATTCCTGTTCATTCCTACTCAAAAAGAAAGCCATGTGAACAGTCATTCCATGACAAAATCAATAGGACATTCCAGACTCAATAAACTGTAGTTCAACTAGTAACAGTCCAATCTCATTTGAAGTGCTGGTGCTGTTCCTCCAAAGTCCAAAAAGACATTGCAATAAACGTTTTTGTTTTTATTTTTTAAAATTCTATAGAGAGCCAGTTTGGTGTAGGGGTTAAATGCGCGGACTCTTATCTGGGAGAACCGGGTTTGATTCCCCACTTCTCCACTTGCAGCTGCTGGGATGGTCTTGGATCAGCCATAGCTCTGGCAGAGGTTGTCCTTGAAAGGGCAGCTTCTGGGAGAGCCCTCTCAGCCCCACCCATCTCACAGGGTGTCTGTTGTGGGGGAGGAAGGTAAAGGAGATTGTGAGCTGCTCTGAGACTCTTTGGAGTGGAGGGCGGGATATAAATCCAATATCTTCATCTACCTCACAGGGTGTCTGTTGTGGGGGAGGAAGGTAAAGGAGATTGTGAGCCGCTCTGAGTCTCTGATTCAGAGAGAATGGTGGGGTATAAATCTGCAGTTCTTCTTCTTCTTCTTTGTCTGCCTGTTATCCCAAAGGGGTAGACTGGATGGGCTGAAACCTATAATGACCACTGCTGACCTGTGACATCATTTCCAAAAAAGCCTTCCTTAGAGAGGCATATATGATATAGCCCAGAGAAAATCCTTCAGGAGTGAACAGTAAAAATCCAAGCACCAATTCTCTGGAGAGTAGTATCTTCATTGGGGGCTTGTCAGCTTTAGAAGAAGCATGCTGGGAGACAGCAACATTCTACGCATATCAACATCTTATACCCCATAGTGACTAACCCATGGACAATTTTTAACCAAGGAATTTTGAGAATAACCAGCCAGTTTAGTGTAGTTGTTAAGTGTGTGGACTCTTATCTGGGGGAACCAGGTTTGATTCCCCACTCCTCCACTTAGAGCTGCTGGAATGGCTTTGGCTCAGCCATAGCTTTTGCAGAGCTGTCCTTGAAAGGGCAGCTGCTGTGAGAACCCTCTCAGCCCCACCCATCTCACAGGGTGTCTGTTTTGGGGGGAGAAGATATAGGAGATTGTGAGCCGCTCTGAGTCTCTGATTCAGAGAGAAGGGTAGGGTATAAATCTGCAATCATCATCATCATCTTCTTCTTCTGCTTGCCTTCAGCCTGAGAAGACAAGTATAGCTTTGATGGATCAGATCAAAAATCTATCTTGTGTAGCATCTCAGTTCCCACAGAGGACAGCTCATGGCTTCCAGAAAGACCAGAGAAAGAACGTGGAGCACCCCTTCCATAATGTCTTTCATACTCAAAGCACAATAACACACATCTATATTTCTGTAGTAATAGAAGAGAATGAAACATCTTCTGTTCACAGTCCAACCGGGATGTTTCTGAATCAACAGCATGATCTCCACCACGTACTCTACAGGACTCAGAGGTTGTTCTGCCACAACCTTCACTCCATCTGATGAGGCATCCATCTTCCAGCATCCACATCTCCCCACCTCCTTCTAGAGTAATGGATGCATCCCGCTTTGTTTTAATAGATACCTATCAGGAAAGCCTACAATTCATTGTGCGTGAACGGCATTATTATATGTGAAACCTCATTACACAAATAATATCCATTTTGGTCTTTCAAACTATCTCTTGCTGGCTATGTGCTCACGAATGCTTTCTAAATGATCCATAAATATTGGCTGGCACACAGTAGGGGTGGATTGTAGGTTGGACAATTTACTTTCTCGCAGAGTTTACCTTCAAAGGAGAATGTGATCGCGGGGGTCAGTTGGGGCCTTGTCTTGCCAAGGCTTCTCTGCTTGACTCCTGCCCAGTGACAGCATAAATCCCATCTAAATCAATGAGCCTTCTCCCAGGAGGGTACATTTCTGGGGTAAGCAAAGTCTTTGATGAATGTATCCTTTGCTTCCTGCTGAATTAATACAAAGGAAACAAGCGCAATGCTACAGCAGGGATGGTAAATTCCTGGCTGGTGCCTAGTAGGAAAGGCACGCCGTTGCAAGCAGTGCTCTTTTGTGGGAATCCTGATTTAAGGTGATGCAAAATATCTCCAATGGGGAGTTTTCAGAAGTTTTCCATCTTGCAGAATTTGCAATCTAGGACCGTCTCATCCAAGCCACACATCAGGATTTCTCAGAAGAAGAAGACTGCAGATTTATACCCCACCCTTCTCTCTGAATCAGAAATTCAGAGCGGTTTATAATCTCCTAAATCTTCTCCCCCCACAACAGACACCCTGTGAAGTGGTTGGGACTGAGAGGGATCTCACAGCAGCTGCCCTTTCAAGGACGACTTCTGAGAGACCTATGGCTAACCCAAGGCCATTCCAGCAGCTGTAAGTGGAAGGGTGGTGAATCAAGTTTTCCCAGATAAGAGTCCACGCACTTAACCACTACACCAAACTGGCTCTCAGAACAGGACACCAAATCCTGGTGGTATCCCCAAGTGAAGATACTGGAGAGAAAGCATTTTTATCAAACTAAGATGATCCCCTCCATTTCCTTTATTAGCTTCTATGACCAAAGATCTTAAACTCAATCAGAATGTATCAACTATCAAACATACATAGATATACAACATTACTCACAAAGTTCACAGAATTCAAGAGTTACAGTCAAAATATTCAAATATAAAATATAAATAAAAAATTAAAATAGGAATCTCTAATAAAACCTATCATTCAGTTAATCTAACATTGTCCTGTTAGCCAAATATATACCAGATTCTGTTACAATCAGATCAATCCAAATTTTGTTGTTTTACAGATAAAATTATCATTAACATTTTGTAACAAACAGGATGAAGTTCTTAAATTTTTTTGAAGTTTTATTAAATGATGATGATGATGATGATTTGGTGTCCTGTTCTGAGAGCCAGTTTGGTGTAGTGGTTAAGTGCGTGGACTCTTATCTGGGAGAACTTGATGTATCTG
Source organism: Heteronotia binoei (assembly GCF_032191835.1). NCBI lineage: Eukaryota > Metazoa > Chordata > Lepidosauria > Squamata > Gekkonidae > Heteronotia > Heteronotia binoei. Next base: position 14,550,609 of record NC_083229.1, on the reverse strand, counting down.
GGAGAACTCTTATCTGGGAGAACTATATGTATATATATATATATAGCCACTGTGTGACAGAGAGTGTTCGACTGGATGGGCCATTGGCCTGATCCAAAATGGCTTATCTTATGTTCTTATTATGATGATTACCAGGACTTTTTTTGTAGCAGGGACTGCTTTGAGTATTGGGTCACGCACCTCTGATGTAGCCAATCCTCCAAGAGCTTCCAGGGCTCTTAGTACTGGGCCTACTGTAAGCTCCAGGAAGACTGGCTACATCAGGGGTGTGAGGCCTAATATGTAAAGGAGTTCCTGCTACAAAAAAAGCCATGATTATTACTGTTCTCTCTCACAGCCAGATATTTGACTGGTAGATGGCGTTCTGCAATTTGAAATCTAGTCAAGTTCTTGGGAACTGCAGAGGTATCTTTGCAGGATTCTTGCTGTTCCAAGCAACAGTGTCTTCTGGATCTGAGCTGGTGTTATTTGTTCAGGTATTTCTTGAGACTTCTAGGCACTGCTCTGAGGGCTCCAGTGACAACTAGCACGGTGGTAATTTTCTTCTTTTTCTTTATGGCTGCACAATATCATGAGCATTTTTGATGGGATGGGCTGTGGCTCAGGGGTAGAGCACCTGCTTGGCATGCAAAAGGTTCCTGGTTCCATCCCTGGCATCTCCAGTTGAAAAAAAAAGGATATGGCAGGAGGTGAAGTAAAAGACCTCTGCCTGAGACCCTAGAAAGCCACTGTCAGTCTGAGTAGACGATACTGACTTTGATGGACTTTGATTCATTATAAGGCATCTTGGACAATGCTGCCGGTTTGTGACAATTGTTTAGACAATTGCTTTCCATTCTTAATTTTCATGATCTATGTTGTGCTTACCTTCAATTGCCTTCACTTCCCTTCATTGACATCCGCAAAGATCCAAATGTAGGCAGCCGCAAAGTATTGTGATCTCATTGCATTCACCGGGTGAGCCTCATTCAGTAGATTCATTTGACTTATTTAGGGGAAACAGCCCGCACTCTCAAGTGTTCCGTTACTCCCAGTGATGCAACCAAATATGATGAAACACAAAGCAGTGTGAAACCACCCGATTCCATATGGGATCCCTGATTGGATGGGATCATGTGCATAACAGGGGGCAACGGAACAAAGCAGGATACCAAAAAATACTAGGAAATTTCAAGATTGCTTTGGTATTTGACTTATGTTGCAGTTCTGAAACAGGACTATTCATAGTGATAGAGTACATGTTTGTAGAAATGGATTGTAATCTGAGATAGACTTGGATTGTTTATCCTTTTTTCTTCTGAGAGCCAGTTTGGTGTAGTGGTTAAGTGCACGGACTCTTATCTGGGAGAACCGGGTTTGATTCCCCACTCCTCCACTTGCACCTGCTGGCATGGCCTTGGGTCAGCCTTAGCTCTGGCAGAGGTTGTCCTTGAAAGGGCAGCTGCTGTGAGAGCCCTCTCAGTCCCACCCACCTCACAGGGTGTCTGTTGTGGGGGAGGGAGATAAAGGAGATTGTGAGCCGCTCTGAGACTCTTGAATGGAGGGCGGAATATAAATCCAATGTCTTCTTCTTGTTGTTGTTTGGATTGGTTAATCTTCAGGCCACATGCTCAGTCTTATTCTTGTCTTTGGGTTTCCTTTACACCAGTAGCAATGAATACAATACAACCACAACTGTCCCCCCCCCTTTAACCCAGCTCAGTTAAAGTTCTTGGGAACTATATCCCCTCGCCTAAAGGAACCTCCCTTCCAACGTCATGAATCACCTTCTGCCTTAAGTTTTCCCCTACTTCTTCCTGCCTCAGAAGAAACAGAAACTTAACTACAGCACAGGGAATGGAAACTGAAAAGAAAATCTAGCTGCAGATATTTAAGTCATACCAGAAAAATGGCCAGAATTAGATTAGTCAATTTGGATCTGAAAATCAGATGAAATTCCAAGTGTTGGGTTGTCAGTCCCCAGGGGGAGACTGCTGGCACATCATTTCCTGTTTTGGAACAGGAAGTGAAATCTCGAGTCTCTAGTGACTTCAAACACTGTTGCCATAGATATAGTCAAAATTCCTAGAGCAACATGAGGGCACCCTCTATTTCAGAGCAGGAAGTGATATCTAGGCATCCAGAGAGGCTATTTCCCCTCCCCATTTTTCCCTCGGAACAAGACTGAGCATGAATAAGGGACAGAGAGAATTGGTCCCTCACTGGAACAGTGACCAATACTCCCTCTAAGCTGCGGGATCTTGTGAGCGAAAATTCTACTTTGTGAGCTAGTGGCATTAAAGTTGTGAGCTACTGCATCAATGAGTTTGTTCTGGGACCATTTTTCCTGAGCGAAGACAAAAAAAATATGTGAGCTGGAGGCTTAAAAACCTGTGAGCTAGCTCACACTAACTAGGGTTGCCAATCCCCAGGTGGGGGCAGGGGATCCCCCGGTTTGGAGACCCCCCCCCCCTGCTTCAGGGTCATCAGAAAGTGGGTGGGGGGAGGGAAATGTCTGCTGGGAACTCTATTATTCCCTGTGGAGATTTATTCCCATAGAAAATCATGGAGAATTGATCCGCGGGTATCTGGGGCTCTGAGGGGGCTGTTTTTTGGGGTAGAGACCCCAAATTTTCAGTATAGCATCTAGTGCCTCTCCCCAAAATACCCCCCAAATTTCAACAAGATTGGACCAGGGGGTCCAATCCTTTGAGCCCCCCAAAAAGGTGCCCCTATCCTTCATTATTTCCTATGGAAGGAAGGCATTGAAAGGTGTGCCGTCCCTTTAAATGTGATGGCCAGAACTCCCTTTGGAGCTCAATGATACTTGTCACAGCCTTGATCTTGGCTCCACCCCTAATGTCTCCTGACTCCACCCCCAAAGTCTCCTGGCTCCACCCCCGAAGTCCCCAGATATTTCTTGAATTGGACTTGGCAACCCTAACACTAACTCAGCTTAGAAGGAACGCTGGTGGTGACCCTAGTTAGTTACCTTTCTGAGGCTAAGGGACAGATTTTGATTATTTGCTTTGGCGCTGTACAGCTTTCGTCAGCACATGCAAGATCGCAGGTTCAGTTGCAGGTGCCTCAAGTTTAAAAGACCGCAGGGAGCAGCGTAGGGAGAGATCTCCATTTGAGTCCTTCACAGGTTCGCACCAGCCAGAGGAGACAATGCTGAAGTAGATGGACCAGCAGACGAACCCTGCCCAAGGCTCCATAAGTTGTTTATAAATGTTTGAGTGCCTCCAGAAAGTGGCCTATTCACAAACCTTTTAACATTCAAATCCGAAAGGAAATAGCCCGGCGGGGAGTTTCAAATTGCCTTAATGACCCAGGTGCCCAAGGTCTCCATTTAACCCCATTTCCTGCCACGCAGAACAAAAGTTACACATTGCCAGACATCGTTTTTTAAAAGGCTTTCCCCGGTAGGCTAAAAGCTTTGCGAATGAAAACCCATTCACCTAACTGCTCTTTGTGAAGCCAGGCCCCCTTTTTTCTTTCCCAGTCTGGGCAAAGTGAATCATGCACCGAAGAAGTGGGTTGCCTCAATTAGAGGCAAAGCCAATGTCAGGGACCAAAAATAACAGCTCTGATAAATTCCCTCGACTTTGATTTATACACATATGCAACTGTAATCGCTTTTAAAAACCCAGAAAGCTAGTATATTCAGTGTATTTGAAAAGGTGAGTGGAATAAACTAGTCGCCAGGCACTCTGACTTGTTGTTCAGTCACACAGTCAAGTCCGACTCTTTGCAACCCCATGAAGCAAGTCACACCAGGCCCTCCTGTCTTCCACCATCCTCCAAAGTCTGCTCGAATTCGTGTTTGTTACATCAGTAACGCTGTCCAGCCGTCTCATCTTTTTCCATCCCCTTCTTCTGAGAGCCAGTTTGGTGTAGTGGTTAAGTGTGTGGACTCTTCTCTGGGAGAACCGGGTTTTGATTCCCCACTTTTCCACTTGCACCTGCTGGAATGGACTTGGGTCAGCCATAGCTCTCGCAGGAGTTGTCCTTGAAAAGGAGGCTCCTGTGAGAGGCCTCTCAGCCCCACCCACCTCACAGGGTGTCTGTTGTGGGGGAGGAAGGTAAAGGAGATTGTGAGCCGCTCTGAGACTCGGAGTGGAGGGCAAGATATAAATCCAATATCATCATCTTCTTCTTCATCATCATCATCTTCTTCTTCTTCTTTTGCCTTCTGTCTTTCCTAGCATCTTCACAGGATCTTCTCCAGTGAGTGCTCCCTTCTCATTTGGTGGTCAAAGTATTTGAGCTTCAGCTTCAGCATCTGACCTTCCAGGGAACAGTCAGGGTTGATTCCCCTTTAGACTGACTGATTGGATCTTCTTGCAGTCCAAGGGACTCTCAAGAGTCTTCTCCAGCACCACAGCTCAAAAGCATCTATTCTTCTGCGCTCGGCCTTCCTTATGGTCCAGCTCCCACAGCCATACATTACTATTGGGAATACCATCGCTTTGACTATACGGACTTTTGTTGGCAGGCACTCTGACACAACATGCAAAAAAAGGTCTCTTACATGAAGATTCATGAAAGTTCCTTCCTTCCCCTCCTCTCCTTTTCAGAGCTCTTCCGATCAATAGATCTTGAGCAGTTGCTAAAAGAGCACTAAATTAGTTTCTAAAGCAAAATATGATAGACAGGAATTTAGCAACCGATAAGGTTGTATTTGGATCACTGTCTAGCATCAGATAGGGAAAAAAAACATTCCTTTGAAAATCGTTGAACGATATACATGATAAAACAGGTTAAAAATCCATTAGTGCCTAAGAATAGTATAAAAGGAGCATTCCGGCATTTTATGAGATAAAGTATCAATTTTACCCCGGCCGCAAGCACAAAGACAACCTTAATATGGAATATTATAAAGTCTTCCACACAATAGTTCAGAGGGTTTAGCGTTGAGAGTAGCTAGAGCAAATGCCCTAGTGTGACGAGAAACCGTTGAATATTTTGTACAGAAAGGCAAGGACTGAGATGGTTAAATACCAAATAATTGGGTTGAACAAAATCTACAAGCATGAATTGCCGTGCTATCATAAGCAAGCTTGGTTAAGATAACATTTGGCAGTAAAGAGAGGCTAGATGGCCATCTGACAGCAATTAAGATTCCTGTGAATTTAGGGGGAGGTATTTGTGAGTTTCCTGCATTGTGCAGGGGGTTGGACTGGATTACCCTGGAGGTCCCTTCCAACTCTATGATTCTATTATTCTAAGAGGGTCTCTACCTTACACAGCTGAATAATGTCTTCTAGTGTAAGCTCCAGCTTCTGTAATCTTGTATCAACAGTCTTCATCCATGGAGAGCCAGTTTGGTGTAGATGTTAAATGCATGGACTCTTATCTGGGAGAACCGGGTTTGATTTCGCGCTCCTCCACTTGCAGCTGCTGGAATGGCCTTGGGTCAGCCATAGCTCTCACAGAGGTTGTCCTTGAAAGGGCAGCTGCTGTGAGAGTTCTCTCAGTCCCACCCACCTCACAGGGTGTCTGTTGTGGGAGAGGAAGATAAAGGAGATTGTGAGCTGTTCTGAGACTGATTCAGAGTGAAGGGTGGAATATAAATCCAATGTCTTCTTCTACTTCATACTAAATAATAAGTGTCTTGTCTGCAAGAATACAATAATCCATCCAGTACCTGGAAGTTCAAGTTTGTATGCATATCTTGAACGTTTTTGCCTTATACTGAAGCAGATCTTTGGTCTACCAACACCCCTACTAACTACTCAGTTCAAGATTAGTAGCCATGATAGTCTGTCTGTAGCAGAAAGACCAAGAATCTAGTAGCACTTTAAAGACTAAGCAAATTTGTGTCAGGGGACGAGCTTTTATGAATCAATGTTCACTTCTTCAGATACAGCTCTTTCCTTGTTCATAAATGATTTAGAGTTGAAAGTGAGCAGTGAAGTGGCCAAGTTTGCGGATGACACTAAATTGTTCAGGGTGGTGAGAACCAGAGAGGATTGTGAGGAACTCCAAAGGGATCTGTTGAGGCTGGGTGAGTGGGCGTCAACGTGGCAGATGCGGTTCAATGTGGCCAAGTGCAAAGTAATGCACATTGGGGCCAAGAATCCCAGCTGCAAATACAAGTTGATGGGACGTGAACTGGCAGAGACTGACCAAGAGAGAGATCTTGGGGTCGTGGTGGATAACTCACTGAAAATGTCAAGACTGTGTGCGTTTGCAATAAAAAAGGCCAACGCCATGCTGGGAATTATTAGGAAGGGAATTGAAAACAAATCAGCCAGTATCATAATGCCCCTGTATAAATCAATGGTGCGGTCTCATTTGGAGTACTGTGTGCAGTTCTGGTCACCGCACCTCAAAAAGGATATTATAGCATTGGAGAAAGTCCAGAAAAGAGCAACTAGAATGATTAAAGGGCTGGAACACTTTCCCTATGAAGAAAGGTTGAAACGCTTGGGACTCTTTAGCTTGGAGAAACGTCGACTGTGGGGTGACATGATAGAGGTTTACAAGATAATGCATGGGATGGAGAAAGTAGAGAAAGAAGTACTTTTCTCCCTTTCTCACAATACAAGAACTTGTGGGGATTCAATGAAATTGCTGAGCAGACAGGTTAAAATGGATTTTAAAAAGTACTTCTTCACCCAAAGGGTGATTAACATGTGGCATTCATGGCTTCTCTTATGTTCTTATGTTCTTATATCTTAGAGAGTAGAGTGATTTCAGATGTCGAATGATGACAGCAGATGAATGATGACAGCAGGCATGTTTGGGTTAGATATTATATGCAGAGGTGTAGTCTCTCTCGGCTTGGCTTCGCGAACGAAGATTTAAGAAGGGTGCAATAGTCCACGTTTGCTGCAGGCTCGCTGGTGGCTGACAAGACCAATGTGGGACAGGCAGGTCCGGCCACAGCGGCTGCAGGGAAAAGTCTGATTTAGGGTTGGTCCTGTAGCAGTGCGATTTTTCCTCAATCTCCTTTTGTCCTCAAGACCAGCTATGCGTGTGTTCTCAAAGGAAGAGACAGCCTGGTGGATGGTGTGCCTCCATGCTTTGCGATCTGAGGCTAGGTCAGACCACTGGTGATGGTTGATGTGACAGGTGCTAAGGGATTTCTTCAAGGAGTCCTTGTACCTCTTCTTTGGTGCCCCTCTATTTCGATGGCCAGTGGAGAGTTCGCCATACAGGGCAATCTTGGGAAGGCGGTGGTTTTCCATCCTAGAAATATGCCCTGCCCAGCGCAGCTGCGTCTTCAACAGCAGTGCCTCGATGCTGGTAACCTCTGCCCGCTTGAGGACTTCAGTGTTGGTCACAAAGTCACTCCAGTGGATGTTGAGGATGGTGCGAAGGCAGCGCTGATGAAAGCGCTCAAGGAGTCGCAGGTGATGACGGTATAAAACCCACGATTCAGAGCCATAGATGAGGGTTGTCATCACAACCGCTTTGTAAACATTGATCTTTGTGCCTTTTTTCAGATGCTTGTTGCTCCACACTCTTTTGTGCAGTCGGCCAAATGCACGGTTTGCCTTTGCCAGCCTGTTGTCAATCTCCTTGTCGATCTTGGCATCTGAGGAGATGATGCACCCCAGGTAGCTGAACTGCTGGACTGTCTTCAGAACTGATTCACCCACAGTGATGCAGGGAGGGTGATAATCTTCCTGGGGTGCAGGCTGGTGGAGAACTTCTGTCTTCTTCAGACTAACTTCTAGGCCGAATAGCTTGGCAGCCTCTGCAAAGCAGGACGTCATATGCTGCAGAGCTGATACCGAGTGGGAGACGAGTGCAGCATCATCAGCAAACAGTAGCTCTCGGATGAGTTGTAGTAGGTGTAGTAGGCATGGAGAAATCAGCATTGGTAATGAGACAGGAAACCTAGGTCTCGATTCAGTCCAGGAGGATGCATTGTCTTGAGCTTCATTATCAGTTGCAATTCCACAGCCTCTCTTTCTAGTCTCTAATCTATATGAGAGCAAAGATAGCACCTTGGTTTGTTGCAGGTCTGGGAACCAGAGTCCATGTCACTGTTAAGTAGTTTATCATTGTGAGTGAGAAGTTGTTTTAGGTTAGCAGGCTGTCTGTAAGCAAGAAAAGGTTGGGCCCCCCAGTGCCTGTGTGGGATGAATTGTTGTTCATTAATAATACGTTGAACTGGCTTGATTTGTGATCTGTAGGTGAACATCACTGGTTAGTCTTTAAGGTGTTACTCTTGCTCTTTTCTACTGTCCACTCAGACTGGCAATGGCTCTCCAGGGTTCTCAGGCTGAGGTCTGTCACATCTCCTGCTACCTGGTCTTTTTAACTGGGGATGACAGGGATTGATCCGGGGACCTTCTGCATGCCAGGCAGGTTCTCTACCACTGAGCCACAGCCCATCCCCTAAAAGAAAAGTCAGCATGGCAATGTAGTTTAACTCTAGTGTCAGATCAGGATGGGAGGGCCAAACTAGATGGCAAGTCCATGGCTGCCATGAGGACACCGCCACCACGTTAAGGGTACTTTTAACATTGGATGAGGCAGGCTTTCCCCTCCTGCTGGTGACTTATCAAGCACCAAAACAGCAGCCTTCTTAATGGCTGTTTTGGTGCTAGAAAAAAAACTGGGGAAAACAGGAGTGCGATGCTGTCGGCCGAATCCTAATCCTCAGATGTGTCATGGGTCAGTCAGGGCTCAGTACAGAGGCTGGTTTTCACGGAAAGGTCTTGGCTGGAATCTTTTGCATGCTGGAATCTAGAAGGCCAGGCACAAAACTCTGACTGTCCCTTTGACAAAGAGTCAAAGACAGACACATCGAAAGATAACACAGATTCGGGAAATTTACACCTCCACATCGCCACAGCTTGACACGAAAGCCCCCATTATAAGAATCTTTAGTAGGGTAATAACGATGCCGAGAATTCCCTGGCTGATCTATGCCTCCATCAGCCGCAAAGAGAGATTTCCACCAGGCCTGTCACTAGAGAAAAGGACGGTTACCTATCGGGTTTTTCGAGCGGGGGATATTTTACGCCCGTTTGTTTCGGAGCTCAAAACATCGCGCACCATCTCCATAAATCTCGCCGCCCGGTGTGGCCGTGCTCGATAAAACAAAATGTGACCTTGTGTAAAATGTGCCGCATGTTTAATTGCAACAGGGTTATGTATTAGATTAGGGCAAAATGGATTATGCTGTCAGCCAATATGTTAACTTTGGCAGTGCAGCAAGGCGGGGACCGAGGTTCGTTCTTTGCAATCTGTGTTGTTGGCCTTCAGCCGTGGCACTCAATGCATTTCCCTTCTTGTTTAAAGCTCTAATTTTTCCCCCGGCTGCTTACATGCTACTGGGAGGAAAACCATAATGCTATATATTTCATTTGTCACCAGAGGATGGGGAGACAGGCAGTCATCTGTTGATCTACTCTGTCTTCTTTGGATACCTCTTTGAATTCCAGGCGCTGTCAACTCCCAGTCACATATGCCAATTGCGGAGCTGACCAGCTCCCGTATTTTAGTGGGTTGGGTTGCCACCAGGAAGGCAGATCGTGCAGCTTCTCTGAAATGCGGCTTCATCATGTCCATAAAGTATTGTGGCCAACTCTTCTAAAGCACAAAACCGGCAAGGGTGGGGCAGAGGTGGTCCAAGGAACACCTGGCCAGAAGGAAGGCCAGTGGCATCTTGTGAACGCCGGGGTGGCCAAACTGCAGCTCAGGAGCCACGTGTGGCTCTTTCACACATATTGTGTGGTTCTCAAAGCCCCCACCACCCCATCAACTAGCTTGGAGAAGGCATTTGTCTCTTTAAATCATTTCTCCAAGCCAAGCCAGCCAGTGCCTTGGAGAATGCATTTAAAGTTAGTTGCTTTCTTTCCTCTTCTCCTCCCATTTATTTGTCTTCCTTCCTTCCTTCCTTCCTTCCTTCCTTCCTTCCTTCCTTCCTTCCTTCCTTCCTTCCTTCCTTCCTTCCTTCCTTCCTTCCTTCCTTCCTTCCTTCCTTCCTTCCTTCCGTCTTGTGGCTCTCAATCTGACATTCATGTCTTGAGGTTCTTAAACATCTGATGTTTATTCCATGTGGCTCTTACGTTAAACAAGTTTGCCCCCCCCCGCCTTACACCGAATCAGACCGTTGGTTTATCATGGTTAGTATTGTCTACTCAAACCGTCAGTGCATCTCCAGGGTCTTAGGTAAGAACATAACATAGGAGAAGCCATATTGGATGAGGCCAATGGTCCATCCAGTCCAACACTCTGTGTCACACAGTGACCAAAAAAACCAAGTGCCATCAGGATGTCCACTAGTGGAGCCAGGACACTAGAAGCCCTTCTACTGTGCCCTCCCAAGCACCCAGAATACAGAGCGTCACTGCCCCAGACAGAGAGTTCTAATGATAAGCTGTGTCTAATAGCCATTGATGGTCCTCTGCTCCATATGCTTATGCAATCCCCTCTTGAAGCTGTCTATGCTTGTAAACTGCCACTACCTCCTGTGGTAGTGAATTCCCTGTGTTAATCACCCTTTGGGTGAAGAAGGACTTCCTTTTATCAGTTCTAACCCGACTGACTGCTCAACAATTTCATTGAATGTCCAAGTAAAGGTCTTTCACATCACCTAGTGCCTGGTCCTTTCAGCTGGAGGTGACAAAGTCCAGAGCTGGGACCACATGGACAGGGTAAAAGCTTGGAGCCAACAAGAAACTCTGTGGTCACCTAGGTTGTTACCAGTCCCACCAAGACATGATGCAATCATACTGTAACAGGTCACCACAACCTACCACGAGGCAAATGCCTAGTCTACTGGGAACCCAGCTCAGGAATTAATAGGCCAAATAGTTCAAACAGGTGAGGGCACTGTAACTCACACGTTTACTCACCTATATAACACGAGTGTGTGGCATGTTAATAAGGAAATAATAAGTATTTCTCCATTCATTAGCACACTCTGGATATCAGCCCACCCGTTTCAAGATCAGAAAGGGTTGAGAATCTCTAGTTCAAAAGAGGATCAGTGCAGCCTTGGGGAAGGACTCAAAGGCCATGCAGCACTTGCAGGGGATTGGGGCCATGTCCATGCTTTCCACGTCTCCATTCTGCTCTGCTCCTTCTAAAACAGTTAAGAAAAGGAAGCTCCAAGCCAACCTAACTGCAAAACATTGCTAGAAAGGAGTGGGAACTGGAAGAGGAGGGGCGGGACAAATTTCAGGAAGGGGCATTGCCCCAAGTGGCCCCCTACTGCAGGTCTGAATCCGGGCCATCCAGGTCAGGGCAAAATATATGCAGAGGTGGGTTGTTGTTGCTTGCCTCCATGTCACAACCCTGGACTTCCTTGGTGGTCTGTCATCCAAGTTCTAACAGTCCCTGGTCCGAACGACATTTGAACTGCCTCAACCAGGGCCAGGGCCTTTTCGGCCTTGGCCCCAGCTTGGTGGAATCAGCTCTCCGTAGAGATCCGGGCCCTCTCTGATTTATTACAATTTTGGAGGGCCTGTAAGATGGAGCTATTCCACCGGGCCTTCGGTTGAGGCAGCAGGCGCCCTATTCCATCTGTTGGCCTTCCTTGCTACCATCATCCACCTATTGTATTTTTTTGGACCATCGGTGTACTGATTTGCAGAATGTGCCCAACTGGAACCGCCATCTGTGGTCTACCAGGGGTGGCCAAGGGTAGCTCTCCAGATGTCTTTTGCCTACAACTTCCATCAGCCCCAGCCATTGGCCATGCTGGCTGGGGCTGATGGGAGTTGTAGGCAAAAAAGATCTGGAGAGCTACCGTTGGCCATACCCTGGTCTATACTTTTGTTTATGGTGTTATTGTATTGTTCTGTATTGCTATGGTTTTAATTGTTGCCTAACCTATGTTGTTGTCTGCCCTGAGCCCGCTTGAAGGAAAGGACAGAAAACAAGTCGGCTAAATAAGATAAAAATAAATAAAATAAAGGGGCAACGACTGAGCTTCGGAGATCAGAGAAGATTGCACTTTCAGGTCAGGGTCCCCACTAGGGCGAAAGGTGGGATGTCAATAATGTGAAAGAAAATAAATCAACCGGCAGGAAAATAAATGAACCAGCAATGTGGATCCTGTGAATTTAGGGGGAGGGATTTGTGAAGTTCCTGCATTGTGCAGAGGGTTGGATTAGATGATGCTGGGAGGTCCCTTCCCTGGGCTTTACACTTCAGTACAAGCGAATATGGTGTATGGCAGTGGAGCAGTTCAATCGGAATCCATAGGAGGAAACTGGATTCCCCACAAACAGCGGATGCTTGACAATGTCTCAAAGATGTAATTCAAACAATTTCAGCCTGTGAGTTCCACTCGTGCCTGGTTGTGGCGGCCCTGATCCTGGGACGAAGTGCTGCAGTAATTGATATCATCATGGAGAGCCAGTTTGGTGTGGTGGTTAAGTGCGTGCAGGGGTCGTTTTGTAAAAAAAAAAATAGGTGGTAGAGCTCATCCAGGAGTTGTTATGCAGCTGCACGTCCTATTCAATGGACAAGGAGGTGGAACTCTCGGAAGGGTTCAGGAGCTGTGCTCCTGTGAGCTCCCACGGAATCCGAGGCCTGAGTGCGTGGATTCTTATCTGGGAGAACCAGGTTTGATTCCCCACTCCTTCATTTGCAGCTGCTGGAATGGCCTTGGGTCAGTCATAGCTCTTGTAGAAGTTGTCCTTGAAAGGGCAGCTGCTGTGAGAGCCCACCCACCTCACAGGGTGTCTGCTGTGGAGGGAGAAGATATAGGAGATTGTGACTGCTCTGAGACCCTGAGATTGATACCGATTTCGCACACAGCTCACCCCGCGGTCAGGTTCCTCTTCTCTGCGCAGCATCCATCGGATTTCCCACTATCTGCGCCGGAGTTACAGGAAGTGTCGCGGCTTTCGCGTAGCAAACGTAAACCGCTAAAACCCAGTTTGTTTGCTTCGCGAAAGCTGTGGCGCTTCCTCTAACTCCGGCGCAGATAGCGGGGAATCCGACGGACGCTGCGCAGAGAAGAGGAACGTGACCGCGGGGTAAGTTGTGTGCGAAATCAGTCTCAGAGTGTAGGGCAGGATACAAATCCAATATCTTCTTCTTCTTTATGTTAGTTAAAACCTCCTGACATAGCGCAACATAGCATCGTGTCACCAGATCAGCCAATAGCATCCTGTTGCATTCCCCAGGCACTCTTGCCATTTAACTGGATCACTTAAATACTTGGTTGCGAAATATTCTGTCAATCTGCATCCATCCCATTTAGCATGGCTCAAGAGGACTCGACTGGGGAAGCTTGCTTAATGAAAGACGACGTCCGATCCACGCTTGGCCTGCTCTGAGCATCTCTGACCTTTCCCGAGAACATTTTTTAATCAGTTGTAATAGCAGGAGACTCTCCCTGCCTTGATCCATTGGCAGCGAAGCTTTGAGCTTAACTTGGAGCAAAGGGAAGAATGCTGAGCATTTCAGCTTGTTGTCGTGAGGAAATCTGTTCAAGCCTGGAGAGAACTTGTGACTGACTCATCAGTTGGTGCATGTGGAGAAGTGGGGGATCAAACCTGGTTCTCGAAGATAACCACTGCACCACGGTGGTCTCTCAGGTGGAGTGTCAGCATTCCTCTGATGCACACATAACCACATATGAAGCATATATGAGACCCCTGGCCACCCATCAAGGTCAGTATTGTCTACTCAGACAGATAACGATTCTCCAAGATCTCAGGTAGAGGTCTTCTACATCAGTTTGGTGTAGTGGTTAAGTGTGAGGACTCTTATCTGAGAGAACCGGGTTTGATTCCCCACTCCTCCCTTTGCAGCCGCTGGGATGGCCTTGGGTCAGCCTTAGCTCTCATAGGGGTTGTTCTTGAAAGGGCAGCTGCTGTGAGAGCCCTCTCAGCCCCACCCACCTCACAGGGTGTCTGTTGTGGGGGGAGAAGATCTAGGAGATTGTGAGCCGCTCTGAGTCTCTGATTCGGAGAGAAGGGCGAGGTATAAATCTGCAGTCGTCTTCTTCTTCTTGCTTGGTGCTTTGAACTGCAGATACCCGGGACTGAACCTGGGACCTTCTGTATGCCAAGCAGATGCTCTACCACTGAGCCACAATGGCTCTCCAGGATGTCAAACTGAGGTCTTGCCTGGTCCTTTTTAACTTGACTGAACTGAGGACCTTATGCATGCAAATCAGAGGCCCTTTCATTGAGCCACAGCCCCTCCCCTCCCTCTTCCGAACGCTTACCTTGTAGAGTTCCATTCTACTCTGTGAGGGCCCAAAAGGTAAAGGTAGTCCCCTGTGCAAGCACCAGTCATTTATGACTCTGGGGTGACATTGCTTTCACAACGTTTTCATGGCAGAGGCCCATGGTGCAGAGTGTTAAAGCTGCAGTACTGCAGTCCTAAGCTCTGCTCACAACCTGAGTTCGAGCCCTGGCGGAAGCTGGGTTTTCAAGTAGCCGGCTCGAGGTTGTCTCAGCCTTCCATCCTTCCGAGGTCGGTAAAAGGAGTGCCCAGCTTGCTAGGGGGAAAGCGTAGATGACTGGGGAAGGCAATGGCAAACCACCCCGTAAAAAGTCTGCCGTGAAAACATTGTGAAAGCAACGTCACCCCAGAAGTCGGAAATGACTGGTGCTTGCACAGGGGGAATTTCCTTTCCTTTCTTGCCATTGCCTTCTCCAGTCATCTACACTTTCCCCTCAGCAAGCTGGGTACTCCTTTTACCGACTTCAGAAGGATGGAAGGCTGAGTCAACCTCGAGCTGGCTACCTGAACCCAGCTTCTTTCAGGATCGAACTCAGGTCATGATCAGAGAGCTCAGACTGCAGTACTGCAGCTTTTCCACTCTGTGTCATGGGGCCCCTATAATTTTAAGAAAATGTCCTGAAATATGGCCTTTTCTTCCTCCCAGACGGCAGGGATGGCACCTAATCTTATGCTGATGTATAGGAGATTTATGCAGAAACCTACTTTGGAATACTTTGTGAATAATGGTGTGTACAATTACCAGGCTTCTGGTTTTTACAACCTTTAGAAGAGATTGATTTTTGGTCATTCCCATCTCTGTTGGGTTTTAAGGCTGAGACGCCGATGTAAACAGACTGTGACCTGCCTGGGTATTTATTTATCGGCGTGCTGAACTACATCCTTGAACTGAATCGTTCCTAACCACTAAGAAGCCTGGAGTGTTTTGCTTAGTAAATCATTTCAAGAGGTCACACCAAAAGGGTGCCAGGGTTAAACGACATTTATGATCAAGTCAATATAGACAAGTCTTCCCGGGAGAAATTCTAATTGGGCGGAAGAGAACCATGCTGTCAAGAGACATTGGTGTCAAAAGAGGGGAGGGGATTTTCTAGAGGAAAGCAGTTTTCCTGGTTGAAGTGGGGGGGGATTTGCAGAGGACATGCCTGCCATTGAAAGGTGGATCGGCATAGCTGTTTCTATGCAGAAATAGGGCTGGGAAGGCTGCATCCAAACTTGAAGAGTGTGCTTTCTAACCCAAGTCGGGTTGCCGGTACCCAGGTGAGCAAACCGGAAACTGCAGTGTACTGATTAGCAAACGCTAGAAATAAACCTCTGCGTTTTTGTGTTGCAAATAAATGCTGAAGCCATTTCTTTCATAATGATGCCGTTATATTGTCATCATCACAAACCAAAATTCATTAAATGTCCACAGAAAAATCAAAAAGTTATTGCACACCACTCTTGTAAGGTAGTACTTTCAAAATCAGAATGTTATTTCACACCACTCTTGTAAGGTAGTACTTTACAGTCCACTGTCTCAGGTCGATTTCGCACTACTTGCTCCGCAGAACCCGGAAGTCCCACGGCTTTTGCGTCGCAAATGTAAACTGGTTTTTGGCAGTTTACATTTGTGACGCAAAAGCCGCGGGACTTCCGGGTTCTGCGGAGCAAGTAGTGCAAAATCCGCGCAGACGCTGCGCGGTGAAGAGGGACGTCGCTCCGGAATAAGGTTAGTGCGAAAACGACCTCAGTTCTCCTTTGCTTGAAAGACGTAGGCAGTCCCACGCTTGTATACGATTCCTCCTATGGGTAGCAGACCGAACTCTGACAGGTGGGGCGGCTACACAGGTCCTAGGTCCAGTTCTGTGTTTCGTTTACCTTCTACCGGCCGCTTTTCTTTTCGCTTTGGAACCCGTGCTAAAGGAGAACCATTTGTGCAAGCTGCAAAGTAACATTGTATTGTAATGTGTGAGCAATTGCCTTTAGCACGAGTTCCAAAGCGAAAAGGAAAGCGGCCGGTGGAAGGTGAACGAAACACAGAACTGAACCCAGGACCTGTGTAGCCGCCCCACCTGTCAGACTTCGGTCTGCTACCCATAAGAAGAATCATATACAAGCGTGGTGCTGTCTACGTCTTTCAAGAGTTGCCTCTTCGCTTCGTTATTTTAGCCTCCCTCCCCTTTCCTCCCTTTATTTTAGCCTCCCCCCCACATCTTTTCCAGTAGCTAAAGGCATGTTTTGAGCCTTCCATATTAAGTAAAACGAAAAGCAAATAATCTAGAAGCACATTTATCAAGTTCTCCAGTAATGAGTGATTTAATTTTCAGGCTCATTTTGCAGGCTCATTTTGCACATAATAGGAATGTTAATTAAATTGATTTGGTAACAAAAATTGCAGAATATGTGTGTGTGTGTATGTATGTATATATATATATATATATATATATATATATATATATATATATATATATATATATATATATATATATATATATATATATATATATATTTAAAAATCATTGTTAAAATTCCTGGAAGACATTTAGCAAATGCATGCCGAGAGCTATATTTGTTACAAGGAAGAAAGTCTCGGTGATGGAACTCAGTGGGCGAGATGTTCCAGGAAAGTCAGTGGGCAGAGTTCCCCATAGACCTGTTCAGAACTGAGTAGCAGGGAGATCTAGAATTAGGCTTCACAACTGACCAGTTGTTCACGCCTTGCTTGTTAGATCCTTTCTAGGAACTGTTGGATGTTACCAGCTGGAGCGATAGATTTCAAACCCCGAGCAACTGTTGCGAGATCAATCTGTCTCTATTATCTATCAATTATTATTATCAATCTATCTCTAATATTTATTAGGGGAGGGACGGCGGCTCAGCGGTAGAGCATCTGGTTGGCAAACAGAAGGTCCCAGGTTCAATCCCTGGCATCTCCAGCTAAAAAAGGGTCCAGGCAAGTAGGCGTGAAAAACCTCCGCTTGAGACCCCGGAGAGCCGCTGCCAGTCTGAGTAGACAATACTGACTTTGATGGACCCAGGGTCTGGTTCAGAATAAGGCAGCTTCGTATGTTCATATCTGCCAATAAAACCTATGGATTTCCTATGGAAGCTTTCCAAATGCCAAGGGATTTTCAAAGCATCTTGTAGGGTATATGGGGGGAAGCTGAGTATGTTTTGGAAGAATCAAATCATAGTTGTGCCTCATTGACCCATCTATGCATTTAGTGGAAAGATTGGATGAAGACCCATACATGTATCATGGTAAGCAAACAGGTGATAACAGGTCAGCATTTGGGGGCCGTTGGGAGGCATCTTGAATTGAGCCAGCTCAAAAAGAGCCATCCTGAAGCTTCCACCCCCCCCCTCTGCAAGCCGTCCCCATCCTGTCCATGGGGTGACATGGGCGTGTTCAGATGGCTGTTGTGCACCATTCCTGTCACTCAGCTTCCCCATACATTTTCAGTAGTCATGCTCCTGCGCACTGAGTAGTTTTTATTTTTTTTAAAAAAAAAAGCCAGATGCAACTTGGGGCGGCTTGGTGGTTCTACACCGCCAAGGTGCCTCGCTTGCGCCCTTCCGCTTCCAGACGCCAAGGAGGCAACTGGCGTGTGGCTCAAAAATTGCTGCCACTTTGGAAGTGGTAGCTTTTTGAGTCCTGCTGCAGAGGCCAGAGGACGGGGCGAGGACGGGACAAGGACAGGCGGCAGATGTTTGTGTGTGGAAGGATTTTTGGGGTCAATTTCAGAGGAGTCTCTGAGTCAGCCCAAAGTACCGGTCTGTTAGGAGTCATTGGGTTGGATCCAAACAGCTTTTCCATTGTTCAAAAAGACTGGGAAGAGGTCCCTCTGGGACACCCAAAAAGCCATGATGTGCATCAGAGAGAGGCTTTTGTGGTAGAACATCCACTTTGCATGCAGAAGTGCCCAGGTTTGATCCCCAGCATCACCATTTAAAAGCATCAGGCAGAAAGTGGTGCAAAATACCTTTGCCTGAGACCTTGGGGAACCACAGCCATTTGGAAACTGGGACCAATTTCGCACTCACCTTACGCCGTTCTCACGTTTGTCTTCTCAGCGCGGCTTCCTTCCAATTTCCCACTATCTGCCCCGGGGCTGCAGCAAAGATTGTTGGTTTTGCACAGCAAACAGAAACTGGTTTTTAGCGGTTTCTGTTTGCTGTGCGGAAATGACAATCCTTGCTGCAGCCCCCGGGGCAGATAGTGGGAAATTGGAAGGAAGCTGCGCCGAGAAGACGAATGTGAGAGTGGCGTAAGGTGAGTGTGGAATTGGTCTGGTTGTGGAACTGGGGACTCATAACAACAGGCTCTGCTTTTCAGGATATACTTTCCTTTTCACCCTATATTTCCCCGTAGATTCTCCATTCACCCTCAATTATACAAAAACCAAGGGTAGCATTCCTAGAATTGCACTACACTAATGCGTTGCCCCCTCTCATGGATTGCTGCCTTGACGTGGCGAGAGGGCTTGCATGGTTCAGTGAGGCTGTGGGCTATGCCATGTCGGGCCACCCAAGATGGACAGGCCACAGCTGAGAACCCAGACAAAATGCGATCCACTGGAGAAGGAAATGGCAACCCACTCCAGTATCCTTGCCAAGAAAACCCCGTGGACAGTAACAAAAGGCTAAAAGATATGGCTCTGGAAGATGAGCCCCTCAGGTCAGAAGGTGCACAATATGCTACTGGGGAAGAGCGAAGGACAAGTCCAAGTAACCACAGAAAGGGTGAAGCAGCTGGGCCAAAGCCGAAAGGATGCTCAGCTGTGGATGAGTCTGATGGTGAAAGAACAATCCAATGCTGCAAAGAACAATACTGCATTGGAACATGGAATGTAAGATCTATGAATCAAGATAAGCTGGATATAGTCAAACAAGAGATGGCAAGACTGAACATCGACATCTTGGGAATCAGTGAACTAAAATGGACGGGAATGGGTGAATTTAACTCAGAGGATCACTACATCTATTATTGTGGCCAAAAGTCCTGTAGAAGAAATGGCGTGGCCTTTATAGTTAAAAAGAGAGTGAGGAAGGCAGTAATGGGATACAATCTCAAAAATGACAGAATGATCTCGGTCCGTATCCAAGGCAAACCATTCAATATCACAGTAATCCAAGTTTATGCCCCAACCACTGATGAAAAAGAGGCTGATGTGGACCAGTTCTGTGAAGATCTACAACACCTTCTAGAATTAACACCAAAAAAAATGTCCTCCTCATCATAGGAGACTGGAATGCCAAAGCAGGAAGTCAAAAGCTAACTGGAATAACTGACAAGTTTGGCCTTGGAGAACAAAATGCAGCTGGGCAAAGGATAATAGAATTTTGTCAAGAGAACAAGCTGGTCATAGCGAACACCCTCTTCCAACAACCTAAAAGGCGACTCTACACATGGACATCACCTGATGGGCAACACAGAAATCAGATAGACTGATCTGCAGTCAAAGATGGAGAAGCTCCTTACAGTCAGCAAAAACAAGACCAGGAGCTGACTGCAGCTCAGATCATGAGCTACTCATTGCAAAATTCAGGCTTAAACTGAAGAAAACTGGGGAAGCCATTAGGCCATTCAGATTTGACCTTGATCACATCCCTTATGAATATACAGTGGAGGTGAAGAATAGGTTTAAGGAACTAAAGTTGATAGAGTGCCTGAAGAACTATGAACGGAGGTTCGTGACATTGTACAGAAAGTAGCAATTTGCACCATCCCAAAGAAAAAAAAAGTGCGAGGAAGCAAAGTGGCTGTTTGATGAGGCTTTACAAATAGCTGAGGAAAGTAGGAAAGCAAAAGGCAAAGGTGAAAAGGAAAAATTCACTCAACTGAATGCAGATTTCCAGAGAACAGCAAGGAGAGATAAGGAGGCCTTCCTGAAGGACCAATGCTAAGCAATAGAGAAAAATAATAGAATGGAAAGGACAAGAGATCTCTTCAAGAAAATTGGAGAAATCAAGGGAATGTTTTGTGCAAAGATGACCATGATAAAGGACAAAAATGGTAGGGACCTAACAGAAGCAGAAGAGATCAGGAATCGGTGGCAAGAATACACAGAAGAATTATACTAGAAAGATCTCAATGTCCTGGACAACCATGACAGTGAAATCGCTGACCTTTAGCCAGACATCCTGGAGTGTGAAGTTAAATGGGCCTTAGAAAGTATTACTAACCACAAAGCGAGCAGAGATGACGGTATCCCAGTTGAGCTATTCAAAGTCCTAAAAGATGATGCTGTTAAAGTGATGCACACATTATGTCAACAAATTTGGAAAACACAACAGTGTCCACAGGATTGGAAAAGGTCAATTTATATTTCAATCCCAAAGAAGGGTAATGCCAAAGAATGTACAAACTATCGCACCATTGCACTTATTTCACATGCCAGCAAGATCATGTTAAAGATCCTACAAACTAAGCTTCAGCAGTATGTAGATCAAGAACTACCAGAATTTCAAGCTGGGTTTCGGAGAGGTAGAGGAACTAAAGATCAAATTGCCAACATTCGCTGGATTATGGAGAAAGCACGGGAGTATCAGAAAAATGTCTATTTCTGTTTCATTGACTACGCTAAAGCCTTTAATTATGTGGATCATAAAAAACTGTGGCAAGTTCTTAAAGAGATGGGAGTACCAGACCACCTCACATGTCTCCTGAGAAACCTGTATAAGGGTCAGGAAGCAACTGTCAGAACGGGATATGGAACAACTGATTGGTTTAGAATAGGAAAAGGAGTTCAACAAGGATGTATATCGTCACCCTGCTTCTTTAATTTATATGCAGAGTACATCATGCGGAATACTGGGCTGGATGAAGCACAAGCCAGAATTAAGATTGCCAGGAAAAACATCAACATCCTCAGATATGCAGATGACACCACTTTAATGGCAGAAAGTGAGAAAGTAAAGAACCTCTTGTTGAGGGTGAAAGAGGAAAGCACAAAAGTAGGCTTGAAACTCAACATCAAAAAAACTAAGATCATGGCATCCTGCCCTATCACACCATGACAAATAGAAGGGGAAGACATGGAAGTAGTGACAGACTTCACATTTCTGGGATAAGATCACTGCAGATGGTGACTGCAGCCATGAAATTAAAAGATGTTTGTTCCTTGAGAGGACAGCTATGGAGAACCTGGGCAGTATAATAAAAAGTAGAGACATCACCCTGCCAACAAAAGTCTATATAGTCAAAGCGATGGTATTCTCAGTAATAATGTATGGCTGTGAGAGCTGGACCATAAGGAAGGCCGAGCGCAAAAGAATAGATGCTTTTGAACTGTGGTGCTGGAGAAGACTCTTGAGAGTCCCTTGGACTGCAAGAAGATCCAATCAGTCAGTCCTAGGGGAAATCAACCCAGACTGTTCCCTGGAAGGTCAGATGCTGAAGCTGAAGCTCAAAGACTTTGGCCACCAAATGAGAAGGGAGCACTCACTGGAGAAGATCCTGATGCTGGGAAAGACAGAAGGCAAAAGAAGGGGACGGCAAAAGATGAGATGGCTGGACAGCGTTACTGATGTAACAAGCACGAATTTGAGCAGACTTCGTTGGATGGTTGAAGACAGGAGGGCCTGGCGTGACTTTGTCCGTGGGGTTGCAAAGAGTCAGACTTGACTGTGTGACTGAACAACAACAAAAATGCATTGCTATTTTATATAATTGTTTATCCTCACATCTCTCTTCCTCCCCCCAGCCTTGCATCTTGTTGCGGAAATAAAAATATCTTCATTTTGATAGTCTCACTGTCTCATTTTTTCTTCCCAACTGGAGCGTCGTGTCAAGACAGGGTCTGAATGTTAGGTCCCAAAAGAATTGTCCCAGTGATGCGGGTTAGTCCTGCATTTGTAGAGGATACCTTACATATTACTTGTCTGATGTGTGTACTGATTTGGGTAACAGTCCCCCCAGGACTGCTGGTGAGCAGCTGAGTTAGTGTGAGCAAGCTCACAGGTTTTTTAGCCTCCAGCTCACACATTTGTGTCTTAGCTCAGGAAAAACGGCCCCAGAGCAAACTAACGGTATGCAGGAGCTCACAACTTTAATGCCAGTAGCCCACAAAGTAGATTTTTTTTGCTCACAAGACTCTACAGCTTAGGGGGAGTATTGCTGATGAGTATAATAACTTGCGTGGTTTTTTTTTGCACAGCAGAGAATATTTGTGAGCTGTTCCAGTGCAATCAACAGTTTGTTGAATATTCAATGGTGCTAACAGTAATTGGCTGACAGCTGGAGAACTGAACCCACCTGGTGATGGAAAAGTGCAGAATTCACTGCTACAGGAGGTGGTGATCTGCTGCCAGCATAGACAGCTTCAAGAGGGGACTGGATAGACATATTGAGCAGAGGTTCGTCAGTGGCTATTAGTCACAGTAATGCCCTTTATTCTTGATGCTTGGGAGGGCAGTAGTGGGAGGGCTTCTAGTGTCCTGGCCTCCCTGATGGACCTCCTGATGGCACCTGGGGTTTTTTGGCCACTGTGTGACACAGAGCGTTGGACTGGATGGGCCATTGGTCTGATCCAACATGGCTTCTCTTATGTTCTTATGTGAGATAAGAGAGAGGCTGTGGTTCAGTGGAAGAGCCTTTGTTTGGCCTGCAGAAGGTCCCAGGTTCAAACAATAGCATCTCCAGTTTAAAAGGACCAGGGATTGGTGATATGAAAGCTTTTGTTTGAGATGCTTGAAAGAGGCTGCCAGTCTGAGTAGAAAATACTGACCTTGATGGATCGAGGGTCTAATTCAGTATCAGGCAGCTTCATGCGTATTCACTTATGCGTTCACTCTTTGATATTTTGTATTTTTTTTAAGGAAGGGCCATGGCTCAGTGGTAAAGCATCTGCTTGGCATGCAGAAGGCCCCAGATCTGAGTCCAGGCATCTACAATTGAAATAACCAGGCAGTAGGTGATGAGAGAGACCTCAGCCTGAGACCTTGTGTCAAGCCTGCATATTTCTAAGCACAATGGTGGGTTCTTAGACAGAAAGGAGACCGTTAGTATCCACCGCCTCCCTCCCTTTTGTTCCAAAGGTTGGGCAAATAGTAAATCCATCTAGCCCAATGATGTTTACACTGCAGCCGGGCTGCGAGGTGCCTCTCCCCCACATTCACACAGACAGCTCTTATCAGGTCTGAAAGAATTGTGAGAAACGGAGATGTTTTTAATAATCCACATTCCTTAGTAGTAAACTAGATACTATGTACTAACCTTTGAACCTGTGACTCAAAATGCATCTGTATGTTATCCTTTAAATTAATCCTATATAGTAATAGTATAATCATGTATACGTCATTACTTCCAAGGATTCTGTCCTTGGTAAAGCTTCAGAGTTTCTACAATAAAGCAACTTTTGATTTTACAACAAAAGACTGATTATTGAGAAATATCGATGCTTGATACCTTGGAGAGCTGCTTACCATCTGAGTAAACAGTGGTGGTGGTTACAAGCATGGGCGTCTTCAAGAGGGGACTGGATAAACACATGGAGCAAAGGTCCATCAGTGGCTATTAGTCACAGCGTATTGATGGAACTCTGTCTGAGGCAGTGATGCTCTGTATTCTTGGTGCTTGGGGGGGCAACAGTGGGAGGGCTTCTGATGTCCTGGCCCCACTGATGGACCTCTTGATGCCACCTGCTTTTTTTGGCCACTGTGTGACACAGGGTGTTGGACTGGATGGGCCATTGGCCTGATCCAACATGGCTTTTCTTATGTTCTTATGTCCAGTGCTGATCTTGATGGACCAATAGTTTGATTAAGTATAAGGCAGCTTCATGTGTGTTCATGTGACTTGGAAGTTCTATCTTAGGGAATTAATGATCCACACATCAAGTGAAGATATTTGAATGATTTCAGCATGCGTGTCTGGATCAGATCACTAAACTCAGCAGGATCTTTGGAAGAGCAACAGGGAGAAACATCTTCAGTCTCACACATGAAGAGGATCATATCAAAACTGCCAAACAGTAGTATTAATGTTTAAACAATCAGATCCCTTTTCTTCCAAGGCCCTGAAAAAGTAATCCTAGAACTATGAATACTGGTTCTTACAAAGGAGGAGTCAAGTTTCACCTTTAAGACCAACAACATTTTAAGAAGATGAAGAAGATATTGGATTTATATCCCGCCCTGCACTCCGAAGAGTCTCAGAGCGGCTCACAATCTCCTTTACCTTCCTCCCCCACAACAGACACCCTGTGAGGTGGGTGGGGCTGGAGAGGGCTTTCACAGCAGCTGCCCTTTCAAGGACAACCTCTGCCAGAGCTATGGCTGACCCAAGGCCATTCCAGCAGGTGCAAGTGGAGGAGTGGGGAATCAAACCTGGTTCTCCCAGATAAGAGTCCACACACTTAACCACTACACCAAACTGGCTCTCCAGAGCCAGTTTTAATCAGAACGTAAGGTTTTGTATGCAGGCATACTTCTTAAGAGGGGATAAGGTACAGTGCGCTGAGATACATGTAGTTGGTGGGCTAGGAGTGCAAACTGATACTTGATGTGAAAGACCTCTGCCTGAGATCCTGGAGAGCAGCTGCCAGTCTGAGTAGGCAATACTGACCTTGACGGATCAGTGGTCTGATTCAGTATTAGGCAGCTTCACGCATTTGGGGGAAAAAAAATGAACATTCAGCCCGCAAGTGTAACGGAGTCTTTTAAAAAGGGGTCTGAAACTCAAGAAACCTCCATCCACACTGCTGTGGTTGCATGTTCTAGGGAAGTTTGGTAGAAGAATGGGCAAAATCCCTTCTAGGCAGGTTATTTGCTAAGGCGCATCTTCTCATTGAGCAGTGCCTGATAACTTTTTAGGGGTCCAGTACAATCCATGGGTTCTCCTTTTGGAAGCCACAGAGCCTAGTGACTAAAATACTGATGCTTAGGAGTGAAGACACAGCAAACACTTCCTTGACAAAACACGGGCCTCTGCATCTTGAACAGGAGATGTTTTGTTTCTTTCCCTGTAGCAGGTCAAAGAAATGCTCAAGAAGCAGGGCAAAAACATGCTTGCTGGTTCAATCTGCAGTTTCCCCAGAGCCAAAAAGTACTTCTTTCTTCTTCTTGTTAAACTTATATCTCCACGGACACCTTCAGGGCTTCTCCTCCGCAGCTGTTGACATAAAGAAAAGACAGAGAACCTTAGAAGGCAATTCAAGGAGACAGTGGAAAACAAAATAAAAATTCCCTGGGGTATCCCGGGAAGAACAATGCAAGTTGTGTTCTACAGAACACGGAGCTGAGTTTGGTCTTGGTGCTCCCACAAATGCCCTTCTTTTGCTTCATCAGATGAGATTCTTTCTGTTACCGGGAGCTCCTGATTTGCAATCAACCCCGTTGATTTCATTCCATCAGGCTTCAAGCCCTGATTGCCGGAGTGCTTTCTTTGAAGAGAGCATACACAGAAATACAGACCACAGATCAAAAATGACACACACACACCCCCTCCTTTCCTCTGTGAAATTCAACGGAAGGCGCTAGAACAAAGCTTTTCAGATAGAGTTCCGCAGATCTAAAGGAATCCCTGAAGGTATTTAGGGCTTCTTCAGTGAGATTGGTAATGGCGGACAAGCTTTGGATTTTCCATTGTTGTTGTAAGGAATTGTTTTATCTTGTTATAGGAAGTGTTATTTCCCCTGACCTGGATGGCCCAAGCTAGCCAAAGTCCAAGCAGATCTTGGAAACTGAATATGGTTAGTACTTGAATGGGAGACCACCAAAGAAGACCAAAGTTGCTACACAAAGACGGGCAAACTCTGAGCATCTCTTGTCTTCAGAACCCTGGATGGTCCCATAAATTGCTTATGACAGGAAGGAAGGAAGCAAGGAAGGATCATGAGAGGCCTCACTATGATATCTGGGCCATGTCACAGAATCCTCTTCAGCACTCAGAGATTTCTCAAGAAACAAGCTAAGGTGGAAGTTCTTCCATGAAGCTTGAACATTAGAAAAAAATTAAAGGCCATTATTTTTAATAGGCAGTGGACCTGGTCTCTAAAATCCAGCGGTCAGGTCTACTTCTCATGGAATATAACAGATGATAGACCTGGACTCTTGATACAAGGTCTACAACCTATTTTAGATTATCTCCGCATCTGTTTCACAGTACATATGTCCTTTGAATTTTTAAGGAACCTTGTTTTGTATGGGGATAAACCTGCTCTCTGGAGCAGGGGTCCCCAACCACTGGACCGCGGAAAAGTACCAGTCCGTGGCCTGCTGGCAACCGGGCTGTGGAGCGAGGCAGAGGTAGAGCACTGCCCCCACCCGCCCGGGGCCCAGGTGAACAAAAGAGGCAGCACAGCCTCACTCAGATGATCGGTGGGGGGACTTTAAATGGGAGGGGGAGGTAGATTGGCCTTCTGCTGCTTGGCCACTTAGTGGGGAGGCGGCAGAAACAGCCCCAGTCTCTCCCCCCCATTTAAAGACCTTTATGGGGGACTTGAATGGGACCTGGGTGGGTGGGAGCCTGGGATGGCAAAAACCCCAGTGCTGCGCCCCCCCCCCCCCCAGTCCATGGAAAAATTATCTTCCATGAAACCAGTCCCTGTTGCCAAAAAGGTTGGGAGCCAGTGCTCTAGAGTCTGGAGGCCAAGTCTTCCCACAGCAAATAATGACTGTTTAAAATCCGACGGGCATCTGTGCTTCCAAACGCCTGTCTTCTGCTTCTTCTCTCCTTGTCTCCTCTTATATCTCCTGACATCCAAAACGCTCCCAGTTTTTGTGGGAGAGAAATTATTGCTATGCCCAGATATTCAGGAGTGTTTGCTCCAAACTCTGACCTCCCCAGGTTCCAACCCTCAAATTTCCAGGTATTTCCCAACCCAGAATATATTATATGATGCATATTAGTCCTTGCTGGATTTTTTTCTACAAAAAAAGCCCAGTGTGAAACAATGGTAATATTTAGTTTTATTTTAGTTTATTTACGATTTATATCCCGCCCTTCCCACCAAGGTGGCTCAGGGCGGCTCACAGCACATAAAATCTAACATAAAAAAATATTAAGTTTAAACATTTTACACAGTTAAAAACATTAAAACATAACAGGAATCTAATAGAACTACACTCAGTTTCCTATGCCGGTTAGTTATAAGCCAGCCGGAAGAGGGTTGTCTTACAGGCCCTGCGGAACTGAGCAAGGTCCCGCAGGGCCCTCACCTCCTCCCGCAGCTGGTTCCACCAGGAAGGGGCCATTACAGAGAAAGCCCTGTCCCTGGTAGTTTTCAGGCGGGCTTCCTTTGGCCCGGGGACTTATTGCAAATATGTTACTGCTGAGTTTTTTTTCTACAAAAAAAAAAAAAAGCTCTGATCAGACCAATAGTCCATCTGGTCCAGCCTCCTGTCTCACACAATGGCCAACCAGTTCCTCTGGAGGACCAACAACAGGACACAGAGGCCAGGGCCTTCCCCTGATGTTGCCTCCTGACTCTGAGGTTCAGAAGATTAGTGCCTCTGAATGTGGAGATTCCTCTCAGTCCTCATGGCTAGTAGCCACTGATAGACTTCGGTGGGTCGAAACACCTGAGCCTGCTTCGGCGGGGAGGGCGGGATATAAATAAAATGATGATGATGATGACTTATCCTCCACGAATCTGTCTAATCCTCTTTGGCCTTTTCAAACTGTTTCTTCCTGTGGTCATCACTATATTCTCTCTAGCAGCGAATTCTACATTTTAATCAGTCTCTGCGTAAAGTAGTGTTTCCTTTTGCCCCTCCTGAACCTACTGTCCATCATCTTCATTGGATGTCCTGGAGTTCAAGTATTTTGGGAGAGGGTGAAAAGTTCCCTTTGTTACCTCTCTCCACCTCATGCGTAATAGGATAAACCTCTATCATGTTCCCCCTTAGTTGTCTCTTTTCTAAATGGAAAAGTCCCAGGCCGATTCCCCGCTCGCCTTATGCCGCACTCACGTTCCTCTTCTCAGCGGGGCTTCCTTCCGATTTCACACTCTCTGCCCCGGGGCTGCAGCTAGCGTAGGCTTTTTTGTGTGGCAAACAGAAACCTCTAAAAAAACAGTTTCTGTTTGCAGCGTGAAAAAGTCAACGCTAGCGGCAACCCCGGGGCAGAGAGTGTGAAATCAGAAGGGAGCCTCGCTGAGAAGAGGGACGTGAGAGCGGCATAAGGTGAGTGGGAAATCAGTCCCAGACTCTTCAGCCTTACAGGAGAGCCAGTTTGGTGTAGTGGTTAAGTGTGTGGACTCTTATCTGGGAAAACCGGGTTTGATTCCCCACTCCTCCACTTGCAGCTGCTGGAATGGCCTTGGGTTAGCCATAGCTCTCATAGACCTTCTTCCTCTGTAGTGCTTAAGTGTGCGGACTCTTATGTGGGAGAACTGGGTTTGATTCCCCACTCCTCCACTTGCACCTGCTAGCATGGTCTTGGGTCAGCCATAGTTCTGGCAGAGGCTGTCCTTGAAAGGGCAGCTGCTGTGAGAGCCCTCTCCAGCCCCACCCACCTCACAGGGTGTCTGTTGTGGGGGAGGAAGGTAAAGGAGATTGTGAGCCACTCTGTGACTGCGGAGTGGAGGGCGGGATATAAATCCAATATCTTCATCTACCCCACAGGGTGTCTGTTGTGGGGGGGGGGAAGGTGAAGGAGATTGTGAGCCGCTCTGAGACTCTTCAGAGTGGAGGGCGGGATATAAATCCAATATCTTCATCTACCTCACAGGGTGTTTGTTGTGGGGGGGGGGGGAAGGTAAAGGAGATTGTGAGCCGCTCTGAGACTCTTCGGAGTGGAGGGCGGGATATAAATCCAATATCTTCATCTACCTCACAGGGTGTCTGTTGTGGGGGAGGAAGGGAAAGGAGATTGTGAGCCGCTCTGAGGCTCTTCAGAGTGGAGGGTGGGATATAAATCCAATATCTTCTTCTTCCCTTTCCTAGGGAAAGTGTTTCAACCCCCTAATCATCTTGATTCCCTCCTCCATATTTCCCCCCCCCACTTCTGCAATGTCCATGTTGAGACTTCAGTGTCATCTAGATGATTCCACTCCTCTTCCTGGGAATAACTGCTGCCGCTTTTCCTTCCAGCTGGGCTCTTAACGCATCTTTGCCTTGGTAGAGCACAACGCAACAGGGTCATCTCGAGGTGGAACAAATAGACATTCAGTGTCTCGTGGTTTTTCAGAACCTTGAAAGGATGCATTTGTTTTGCCATTCTGTAATCATGGTCACTCGATACCGCTGTCATTCCGTCACCTCTGGTTGGTCCTCCGCCAGCACAGGTTGCCCACAGACAGCATATGCAATGACATTAACCTGAGGTCACCCGCTCGTTCAGCTGTAGTTACCTGCAAGCCCGCTCAAACTGAAGAAGACAAGCCTGGGGTCAGGTTGAAAGTAAGCGGCTGAGACTCTTGCGGGCCAGGAGTGGGCTACCAATAACGATATTAGAACAAATTCAGACCTCTGGGCTTTTGCCTGTCAAGAACAGTGCATGCTTCCTGTCAAGTGGATTAATTATAGAGACTGTCACAATTAGAAGCTTGTTTGTTGTTTGTTTTGAGACTTAAATCCAGGGCTTTTTTTTTTTTTTGTAGCAGGAACTCCTTTGCACATTAGGCCACACACCCCTGAGGTAGCCAATCGTCCCAAGAACTTACAGCGGTCATAGTACAGGCCCTTCTGTAAGCTCCAAGAGGATTGGCTACCTCAGGGTGTGTGGCCCAGGAGTGGAGTTCTAGCAGGAACTCTTTTGCACATTAAGCCACACACCCCTGAGGTAGCCAGTCGTCCCAAGAACTTACAGCGGTCATAGTACAGGCCCTTCTGTAAGCTCCAGGAGAATTGGCTACCTCAGGGTGTGTGGCCCAGGAGTGGAGTTCTAGCAGGAACTCTTTTGCACATTAGGCCACACACCCCTGAGGTAGCCAGTCGTCCCAAGAACTTACAGCGGTCATAGTACAGGCCCTTCTGTAAGCTCCAGGAGAATTGGCTACCTCAGGGTGTGTGGCCCAGGAGTGGAGTTCTAGCAGGAACTCCTTTGCACATTAGGCCACACACCCCTGAGGTAGCCAATCCTCCCAAGACCTTACAGCGGTCATAGTACAGGCCCTTTTGTAAGCTCCAGGAGGATTGGCTACCTCAGGGTGTGTGGCCCAGGAGTGGAGTTCTAGCAGGAACTCCTTTGCACATTAGGCCACACACCCCTGAAGTAGCCAATCCTCCAAGAGCTTACAGTGGTCATAGTACAGGCCCTACCGTAAGTTCCAGGAGGATTGGCTACCTCAGGGGTGTGTGGCCTAATGTGCAAAGGAGTTCCTGCTACAAAAAAAGCCTTGCTTAAATCCTGCCTTCGAGCAGGCTCAGGGCGACTTAAAAAATACAACGCAATAAAGCCATGCACTCATTTCCAAAAGCAATTTGTTAAAACATCAATCTAATAATTTAGGTCAACAAATTTCAGTGATTTCTAGCAGCACAGTGAATCGACTTCCTTCTTCAGTGTCTGCTGGCGCCATGTCAGGGATGGCAGGGTGAAGTTTCATTCATCCCACACCATGCTAGGTTGTTCACGTGAAGCTGCCTTATACTGAATCAGACCTTTGGTCCATCAGAGTCAGGATTGTCTACACAGACTGGCAGTGGCTAGTCAGGATCTCCAGCTGAGGTTTTCACATCACCTCCTATCAGGGCTTTTTTTGTAGCAAGAACTCCTTTGCATATTAGGCCACACACACCCTGTATGAAGAGCCCTGTAAGCTCTTGGAGGATTGGCTACATCAGGGAGGGTGTGGCCTAATATGCAAAGGAACCTTTACAGTAGAGATGCTGAGGACTGAACTGGGGACCTTCTGCATGCCGAGGAGATGTTTTACCATTCAGCCATGCTCCTTTTCTCAAGTCTAAATCATAGCCAACAGACCTGCAGTGCATTTGTAAATGCCTTGGATCTCAGCAACCACTGGTGCAAGCCTAAACAGGGTTATGCCCTTCTAAGCTTCTGTGGGTTCTATTTAGGATTTCACTCGGGGCCAGTGCTAGAGGTTTTTTGTGCTGTAGACCCCTGTCCCCTTGCCAGCACACCTGCCCCATCACCTCCACTCAGCCCCTTCCCCACTGCCACTATATCCCCTATCCTTTCCAAAGAAGGCCCGACAGCACTTGGTCAGCTGCTGCTTCTCCTCCTCCTCCTCCTCCTCCTCCTCCTCCTCCTCCACCACCACCACCACCACCATCATCATCATCATGGTTAAGTGTGCAGACTCCTATCTGGGAGAACCAAGTTTGATTCCCCACTCCTCCACTTGCACCTGCTGGAATGGCCTTGGGTCAGCCAGAGCTCTCATAGACCTTCCTCCCCTGTAGTGGTTAAGTGTGCGGACTCTTATCTGGGAGAACTGGGTTTGATTCCCCAATCCTCCACTTGCACCTGCTGGAATGGCCTTGGGTCAGCCATAGCTCTCATAGACCTTCTTCCCCTGTAGTGGTTAAGTGTGCAGACTTATCTGGGAGAACCGGGTTTGATTCCCCACTACCCCACTTGCAGCTGCTGGAATGGCCTTGGGTCAGCCATAGCTCTCATAGACCTTCTTCCCCTGTAGTGGTTAAGTGTGTGGACTCTTATCTGGGAGAACAGGGTTTGATTCCCCACTCCTCCACTTGCACCTGCTGGAATGGCCTTGGGTCAGCCATAGCTCTCATAGACCTTCTTCCCCTGTAGTGGTTAAGTGTGCAGACTTATCTGGGAGAACCGGGTTTGATTCCCCACTACCCCACTTGCAGCTGCTGGAATGGCCTTGGGTCAGCCATAGCTCTCATAGACCTTCTTCCCCTGTAGTGGTTAAGTGTGTGGACTCTTATCTGGGAGAACAGGGTTTGATTCCCCACTCCTCCACTTGCACCTACTGGAATGGTCTTGGGTTAGCCATAGCTCTCATAGACCTTCTTCCCCTGTAGTGGTTAAGTGTGCGGACTCTTATTTGGGAGAACCGGGTTTGATTCCCCACTCCCCCACTTGCACCTGCTGGAATGGTCTTGGGTTAGCCATAGCTCTCATAGACCTTCCTCCCCTGTAGTGGTTAAGTGTCCAGACTCTTATCTGGGAGAACAGGGTTTGATTCCCCACTCCTCCACTTGCACCTGCTGGAATGGCCTTGGGTTAGCCATAGCTCTCATAGACCTTCTTCCCCTGTAGTGGTTAAGTGTGCAGACTTATCTGGGAGAACCGGGTTTGATTCCCCACTACCCCATTTGCAGCTGCTGGAATGGCCTTGGGTCAGCCATAGCTCTCATAGACCTTCTTCCCCTGTAGTGGTTAAGTGTGTGGACTTTTATCTGGAGAACAGGGTTTGATTCCCCACTCCTCCACTTGCACCTGCTGGAATGGCCTTGGGTTAGCCATAGCTCTCATAGACCTTCTTCCCCTGTAGTGGTTAAGTGTGCGGACTCTTATCTGGGAGAACCGGGTTTGATTCCCCACTCCTCCACTTGCACCTTCTGGAATGGCCTTGGGTCAGCCATAGCTTTTGTAGGAGTTGTCCCTGAAAGGGCAACTGTTGTAAAAGCTCTCTCAGCCCCACCTACCTCACAGGGTGTCTATTGTGTGTGTGTGTATGGGGGGGGGGAAGGTAAAGGGCATTGTGACCGCTCTGAGACTCTGAGATTCAGAGTATAGGGTGGGATATAAATTCAATATCATCATCGTTGTTGTCGTCTTCTTCTTCTTCTTCTTCTTCTTCTTCTTCTTCTTCTTCTTCTTCTTCTTCTTCTTCTTCTTCTTCTTCTTCTTCTTCTTCTTCTTCTTCTTCTTCTTCTTCTTCTTCTTCTTCTTCTTCTTCTTCTTCTTCTTCTTCTTCTTCTTCTTCTTCTTCTTCTTCTTCTTCTCCTCCTCCACTGTGACAGTAAATATACTACATAAGCAAATTATTCTCCTGATTACAGATCTTCTGAGGTTTGCTAATATGGTGTATACCCAGAGTATCAGAATGAGCTCTGAGGGGGAACAGTTAATCCTCAAGGTGACACACTCATGAGCTTGGAAGGAATCACGAGGGATTAAACTGCTTAAAATCCATTGGTGCCTTCAAGCTGCTTGTTGGAGCAGGAGCAGATTTGGGGGGGAAGCGTTTCACAATATGGAGGGAATTTAGACTCATTATGTTCAACCCCTATTGAGAACCTCCAGGCTGAGCACAATTGGACTCCGTATAATGGAACGTTTATCTACAGTTTAGCTCCCAGGAGTATTAGTGTGTTCTTCCTGTTGCCTCTAAGGTTGCTCATGAGCGCTTAACTCCAACCTCTGTGTTGCCCCCCTTTTCCCTGTTTAAGCACCGGAAAGTCTATAAAATATCTCAAAGAGTAAATAAAAACAGGTTTCCTTGGGATAGTGTATCAAGCACAATGACCTGCAATGTCAACAACCAAGATTGTTGAAGGAACCCCGTCTACAAGCATGTTGTTGTTCAGTCGCACAGTCGAGTCCGACTCTTTGCGGCCCCATGGACAAAGTCACGCCAGGCCCTCCTGCCTTCCGCCATCCTCCGAAGTCTGCTCAAATTCGGGTTTGTTACATCAGTAACACTGTCCAGCCATCTCATCTCTTGCCGTCCCCTTCTTCTTTTGCCTTCTGTCTTTCCCAGCATCGGGGTCTTCTCCAGGGAGTGCTCCCTTCTCGTTTTGTGGCCAAAGTATTTGAGCTTCAGTTTCAGCATCTGACCTTCCAGGGAACAGTCTGAGTTGACTTCCCTTAGCATTGACTGATTTGAACTTGTAGTCCAAGGGACTCTCAAGAGTCTTCTCCAGCACCATTTTCATGAAGTTCGTTGCTGCTTTGTAAACACCTCTCTGTGTTACTACTACACAGGCCTTGAATTCAGCAGGAGCTCACAGGAGCACAGCACCTGAACCTTTCTGACGGTTCCCCCTCTTCCTCCCCACCTACCTTGTCCATTGAATAGCAGCTGCATAACAATCCCTGGATTAGGAGAGTGGGCAGCCAGCCAGTCATCAGGGGTTTTGCCACACCCCCAGCAGTCCTCATTAACCCATGGAGAAGCCTGCCCCACCCTTTCTCCACTTCTTATGTGATTTTGAGCAGTAGGTGGCTTGTTGGCCTTTAAACTGTGGGGGGGGGGGAATGCTGACAAGGAGAGCCCCAGGTGAACAAGGCCTGCTTGGGCTGGCTGGATCTCTAGCCAGCCCAAGCAGACCTCGCTTGCCTTGGGCTCTCCGTTCTTGCTTTTGGATAAGGGGCCCTACATATGCTAATGAGTTATGCTAATGAGCTCCACCACCTATTTTTCTACAAAATGACCCCTGCAGACAAATCATATCAAGATTCCACACACTGAGCTGTTTCACACTGAATCAGATCATTTGGTCTTTTAAGGTCAGCACTGTCTACTCAGGTGTGCAGTGGCTCGCCAAGGTCTCATGCAGAGGTCTTTCCATGTCACCTACTGCCTGCTCTTTTTTAGCTGGAGGTGCTCGGGATTGAACCTGGGACCTTCTGCGTGCCAAGCAGAGGTCTTCCCCTGATCCGCAGCTTTCTTGAAATGCATTGCTGCTTTGTAAATACTTCTGTGTGTTACTTCCAGGGGTGGAAATCTAGCAGGAGCTCCTTTGCATATTAGGCCACACTCACCTGATGTAGTCATTCCTCCGAGCTTACAAGCCTCTTTTTTGTAAGCTCTTGGAGGATTGGGTACATCAGTGGGGTGTGGCCTAATATGCAAAGGAGCTCCTGCTAGAATTCCACCCCTGGTTACTACTACATGAAGTTTGTGACTTGATACAACAGGCTGTTGTCACACACAAAATGTTCGTCTCATCATCCGTTGGACTTTCATTGATTTCACTTTGTTCTGTTTCTTCATAAAAGCCAGACAGGAAAGAAGGATCAACTCATGCTTTATTGCCGGAGAAAGCATTTCCGCCTTTATCTAGTTATACAACAAACGTCTCTTTTCTTACGCTTCTTCACAATATCCCTTAACTAAAGTAGCTCCCCTGGGATTTCTTTCTAGCTCTTGTGTACCCACCAGCTTGTCTTTTCTACTGTGCTTGAATGACCTTATGTGGCTAACTCCCCGCTGATTCATTCCTTCCTTTACTGCCTTCTGGCTTTCTTGACATTTTATGCCTTCGAGTATAAAAAAAGTTCAGCCAAACAGGAGTCTCCAAAGGGAATGAGCCCCACAGGGAGGGACGGTGGCTCAGTGGTAGAGCATCTGCTTGGAAAGCAGAAGGTCCCAGGTTCAATCCCTGGCATCTCCAAAAAAGGGTCCAGGCAATTAGGCATGAAAAACCTCAGCTGGAGACCCCGGAGAGCCGCTGCCAGTCTGAGAAGACAATACTGACTTTGATGGACCAAAGGTCTGATTCAGTATAAGGCAGCTTCATATGTTCATATGTTCAAGGCCTCTGTTCCTATCTGCAGTTTCCATCTGTATAACTTTACGCTGACAGTTTCCCAACTTACTGCTTCATCATCATGATCTTCTCTTAGGCTTACCAGCGACCTGCTAATGGCAGACAAACTCCAGGTAAGTGTTGCCAATGCTGCTGATAGTCCTCTATCAACAGGCGAAAATAGGAGTCAAGGTATGAGCTTGAAGGTATCTGAAGAAGCCTGTGAGGACACAACTTTTCTTGGACTTAAAGGTGCCTCTGGACTCAAAATCCGTTCTACTTTATGGTAAGAGAACCATAGAATTTCTGGCGATTGCTACAGCCAGGGGTGGAATTCTAGCAGGAGCTCCCTTGCATATTAGGCCACACACCCCTGATATAGCCAATCCTCCAAGAGCTTACAGGCTCTTTTTTGTAAGCTCTTAGAAGATTTCCTACATCAGGGGTGTGTGGCCTAATATGCAAAGAAGCTCTTGCTAGAATTCCACCCCTGGCTAGAGCTACCTTTGCCACTTCTAAGCAGCTCTAGGAATTGCCAGGATCTCTGTGGTCTAAATGTCTACTAAGTAGCTGTTGCCTTATTTTTCTGTTTTTCCCCGTTCCTGGGAGGCTCCCCCCATACACATAACCTTCCTTTCAGTTGCCAGATGCTGCCTAGCAAACCTAATCTTGTGATTGGTTAGGCCATAACTAGAACATAAGAACATAAGAGAAGCCATGTTGGATCAGGCCAATGGCCCATCCAGTCCAGCACTCTGTGTCACACAGTGGCCAAAAAACCCCAGGTGCCATCAGGAGGTCCATCAGTGGGGCCAGGACACTAGAAGTCCTCACACTGTTGCCCCCGCTCAATCACCAAGAATACAGAGCATCACTTGCCCCAGACAAAGAGTTCCAACAATACACTGTGGCTAATAGCCACTGATGGACCTCTGCTCCATATGTTTATCCAATCCTCTCTTGAAGATGGCTATGCTTGTGACCACCACCACCTCCTGTGGCAGTGAATTCTATGTGTTTATTACCCTTTGGGTGAAGAACTACTTCCGTTAATCTATTCTAACCCAACTGCTCAGGAGGTAGGAATACTGAAAGTCACTAAGGAAGTAGACAGGGGTAATTAGTGAGAGGCATCTGACAATCTTCCAGAGACAGCCCATCATTAGCCTGAGTAGTGGATTGGAGAATGAACACCCTTGGCTCTTAGCAGTGTCTACTGAACCCTTAAGGGAGGGGGCATGACTCAGTGATAGAGTCTCTGCTTGGCAAGTAGAACGTCCCAGATTCAATCACCAGCTTCACCATTTAATAAGATCTGGAGGCAGATGATGGGTAACACTTCTGCCTGAGATCTTGGAGAGCTAGGCTTGCCAATCCCCAGGTCCCAGTGGGGGTTCTTCCGCTTTCCCAGACTCCTTCCCGCCCCCAGTCAGCTGGCCAGTGGGGGGAAGCCCCGCCCACAGAGGACCATGTGCCTTTGCACCTCCGGAGGCTTCAGTCTCCGATTGAAAGGCTTCCTCTTGGGATGGTGTGTCTGTGTTGCTGTGAAGAAGTTGTCAGCAACTCATGAGTAGAGAGGCCAATCTAGAGTCACCAGAAACGGGGTGGGGGGGGAGGGAAACTCTGCTGAGCACTTCATTTAGGGTTGCCAAATCCAATTAAGGAAAAATCTGGGGACTTTGGGGGTGGAGCCAGGAGACTTTGGGGGTGGAGCCAGGAGACATTGGGGGTGGAGCCAAGAACAAGGATGTGACAAGCATAATTGAACTCCAAGCGAGTTCTTGCCATCACATTTAAAGAGACAGCACACCTTTTAAAATGCCTTTCTTCCATAGGAAATAATTAAGGATAGGGGCACCATATTTTGGGGCTCATAGAATTTGGTCCAATCATTTTGAAACTTGGGGGGTATTTTGGGGAGAGGCACTAGATGCTATACTAAAAATTTGGTGCGTCTACCTCAAAAAATAGCCCCCCCAGAGCCCCCAATACCCACAGATCAATTTCCTATTATTCCCTATGGAAATCGTTCTCCATAGGGAATAATAGAGTACCCAGTAGACATTTCCCTCCCCCCACGCTTTCTAAAGGGAGGGAGGGCCTCCAAACTAGGGAATCCCCTGCCCCCTCCCTCTCACACACACTTACCAGATCTTCCTCCAGACAACTCTACTTCCTGTGAAAACGAAATCAAAAGAACGGGAGGGGCCGTTCTCAGAAGCCCTTTCTGCTTCCTGCTTCCTGCCCAGCCTTAAAGGGGCAGACATTTTGCAAACGGCTCAGGAGCTCTACAACATGAAGCCTAAAGGCATGTTCTCCCCCCCTCCCCCCCACCCCCGCTTCCAGAGTTTTGAAGAGCGGGAGATGAGGCTGCGAACCCAGAAGTCTCCCGCCAGAGCGGGAGGTTTGGGAAGCCTAACTTCATTATTCCCTATGTGAAGATCGATTCTCATAGGGTATAATGGGAATTGATCTGGAGGTTTTGGGACCTCTGGGGGAGCTGTTTTTTGAGGTAGAAACCCCAAATTTTCCGTATAGTATCTAGTGCCTCTCCCCAAAGTACCCCCAAAGTTTCAAAATGATTGGACCAGGGGGTCCAATTATATGAGCCCCAAAAGAAGGTGCCGCTATCCATTATTTCCTATGGAAGGAAGACATTTAAAAAGGTGTGCTGTCCCTTTAAATGTGATGGCCAGAACTCCCTTGGATTTCAATTATGCTTGTCATACTCTTGCTCCTGGCTCCGCCCCCATTGTCTCCTGGCTCCACCCCCAAACTCCCCAGATATTTCTTGAATTGGACTTGGCAATCCTATGGAGAGCTGCTGCCAGTCTGAGTAGACAGTACTGACTTTGACAGATCGAGAGTCTGATAACAGTATAAGGAACCATCATGTGCGTGTCCATGGGTCGAGTGTCATGTTAGGGGGCAATTAGGGATACTTGCCACCTGTTATCACAGTTAATGTATAGGTAAGAATGTTGGGCAAGTTTGGAGCCAGAGTAAAGGTAAAAAGTAAAGGTGTACAAGCGCTGAGTCATTACCAACCCATGGGGTGATGTCCAGTGGTCCCTCGAAGCTGAGTTAGTGTGAGCTAGCTCACAGTTTTTTAGCCTCTGGCTCACACAGTTTTGCCTTTGCTCAAGAAGGATGGCACAAAGCAAAGTAATTTCTGCCGTAACTCACATTTTTAATACCAGTAGCTCATAAAGTAGAATTATGAACATATGAAGCTGCCTTATACTGAATCAGACCTTTGGTCCATCAAAGTCAGTATTGTCTTCTCAGACTGGGAGCGGCTCTCCAGGGTCTCAAGCTGAGGTTTTTCACACCTATTTGCCTGGACCCTTTTTTGGAGATGCCAGGGATTGAACCTGGGACCTTCTGCTTCCTAAGCAGATGCTCTACCACTGAGCCACCATCCCTCCCCGATTTTTGCTCACGAGACTCCGCAGCTTAGAGGGAACGTTAGTGACAACACATCATGATGTTTTCTTGGCAGATTTTTTTTTTAGCGATGGTTTGCCATTGCCTTCGCCAGTCATCTACATTTCCCCCCCAGCAAGCTGGGTACTCATCTCACCGACCTCAGAAGGATGGAAGGCTGAGTCAACCTTGAGCCAGCTGCCTGAACCCAGCTTCCGTCAGGATTGAACTCAAGTCATGAGCAGAGAGCTTGGACTGCAGTACTGCAGCTTTACCACTCTGCGCCACGGGAAGCAAGGGTAGAGATGCCCAAAATACTGCTTTCATTGCAAACCACGCTTAAAAGCTGAGTAAATAGTTTAATGATACAGATTGTTTAATAAAACCTACTAATTAACTCATTTATAATTGTTACTTCCTCTTTCTTCTTTAAGTTTTCCTTCATCCTCACGAATGCTGTCCTTAATTTGGAACTGAGCTATCTATAGCTAACTTTGAAAGATCACAGATTGGCATTGGGAAGAAGGAGGGGGTGCTAATTCTCTAAAAGGACATCAGTATAGTGTCCAACTAGAGGCTGAGAGCCCCAGGTTCGAATCCCTACTCTGCCATGGGAGCTTGCCAGGTGATCTGCTGCTGCTCACACCCTCAGCCTAACCTGCTCTACAGGGTCGTTGGAAGGATAAAATGGAAGGAAAAATGATGTTAGCTGCTTTGGGTTCCTGCTGGGGAAAAAGGCAGGGTATTAATGAAATAAATGTCTGCACCTAATACATAACACATAATTTATGTCTACCGGCCTTTTTCAGTCCACCTGAATTAATCTTCAGAAAATTAGGTCAATGCATTTCAGTTGCAGTTGTAGTAAAAAAAAAAAAAAGACACCAAGTGCCTTGTTCTTTTAACAATTCCTGGCAGTTATATTAACATTTCGCTATCGGTAATGGCCAAATAATAATTTTGGGGGGAGGCGCAACCGAAAGGTTAACCTTAGCATTTGCCTCTAAACGACTGAAATTGTTTCCATCATAGTGCCATTAGAGGAGAGACGAAGATGAGTTCCCCCACCCTTTTTTTTTTTTTTTAAAGAATAATAATAAAGAGAAAATCCAAATTACATTTTCATTGGCATTAAAGGCAAAGTGAAAATTAAATTGGCTTCAGCAATGAGGGGGGAAAAAACATTAATGAGGGAACATGTTGTGTTATTGCAGCTATTTGGCTCAGGATTCAGAAGTTCTAAAAATCTTTTTTTGTAAATTATATATATATATATATATATATATATATATATATATATATATATATATATATATATATATATATATATATATATATATTAGTTGTTTGACATGCCACAACTCACGTGGTTCTGAAGGATTAGAGATTAACAGAGCTCAAACTGCTTTGGAACAGTTAGTCCGAACAGTTTGGAACAGTTAGTCCGATTTCTTATTCGGGTATCTCGTCCCTGCTTATAAACGGTTGCAATTTGTATGCCCTGATCCTGAAAATATTACTTATTTATTTATTCAGTTTATATCCCACTTGCCCTGCTGAATGGGGCTTAGGGCAGGACGCAACTTAAGAGATCATACAACCATGTTTCAAAACTAAAATCGCATCAAGAAGGCCTCGTTTTTGGGCAGGAGCTCACAGGAGCAGAGCTCCAGAACCTCTCAATTTTATTGTGCTCTTTCTTTCTTATTAACCCCCCTCCCCTCCCCCCAATACTTGCTTCTGGGCTCGATTGCCTGCTTTGGGTTCCTGCTGGGGAGAAAGGCAAGGTATAAGGCAATCTTGAATATGCCTCAGTCTCATTTTCACATCGGAATGCCAGTGGACCTTACATCTTGGGAGGATTTGGGGAGATGGAGAAAGCTGCCCAGCTGTCACAGCAGTGTGTGACAGCACTTCTGGTGGAAAAAAGGAAGTGATGTCATGACATTGGGAATGGTGCTTTAGGGGATACCAGACTTCTATGGTGAAACCATGAAGTTTTTAACAGTTCACAGAGCATCACCCCCCCCCAACATCATGACATCACATCTGTTTTTAGTTTCCTGCAAGAAGTAATGTTAGATGGGTCATGCTTCTCAGTTTGTATCTTGCCTTTAGCTCATGCCAATTTATTTCTAGATCTGTTGATTACAATCAGGGCTCTTTTTTTTGTAGCAGGAACTCCTTAGCATATTAGTCCACACCCCCCTGATGTAACCAATCCTCCAAGAGCTTATAGGGCTGTTCTTACAGGGCCTATTGTAAGCTCTTGGGGGAATGGCTACATCAGGGGGGGGGCAGGATGTAGTCTAATATGCAAAGAAGTCCCTGCTACAAAAAAGCCCCAATTACAACCAATACTCCCTCTAAACTGGAGAGTCTTGTGAGCAAAAATTCTATTTTGTGAGCTACCGGCAAGAAGAAGAAGTAAAAGCAGAAAAAGAAGACGAAGAAGAAGACATAGATTTATATCCTGCCTTCTCTCTGAATCAGAGTCTCAGAGCAGCTTACAATCGCCTTTATCTTCTTCCCCCACAACAGACACCCTGTGAGGTGGGTGGGGCTGAGAGAGCTCTCCCAGAAACTGCCCTTTCAAGGACAACTCTGCGAGAGCTATGGCTAACCCAAGGCCATTCTAGCAGCTGCAAGCGGAGGAGTGGGGAATCAAACACAGTTATTCCAGAGAAGAGTCCACGCACTTAGCCACAACATCAAATTGGCTCTCAAAACTAAAAAAGCTGTGAGCTAAAAAAAACGGTGAGCTAGTTCACACTAACTCAGCTTAGAGGGAACACTAATTACAGCATCTATACCACATCTTTCTTGGTGGTTCAAGGTTCACGCCTCTGACAAGAATTGAGCGTTAAGCTGGTCATCTGCTGGTCATTACCTGCAACACAAGGGTGGGCCATCAGCTGCAGAGTCCAGTTCTGCTGACCAGCTGGTCCGCAATCATACCCCCCCTTCTCTTAAGAAAAAAATTAATGAGGAAAAAAGCAGATTTTCCAAGATCTCCAGACCCTGTCCTGTCAGCCTTTGATGTTAGATGTTGACAGCCTCACCGTCTAATTGCTGTCGGTGTTAGATTATAGAACTTGCATTCTGGGAAGGGCGGGCAAACAATGGAAGGTCATCTCATTTAAGAAAAAAAAATAAATTACAATCCAGCAAGGTCCAAATGTCACTCAAAAGACCCTTTCAAGAAGCTGACAGCGGGTGGATGAATTTGGTGCTCTGTAGGTTAACGGTTCGGATAAATTTGCGATGGTTCACAAAGTATATCAAGTTGAAGCCAAATTAGGCTGTAATAACCTTGTGTAAGCAGAGCGGTGCTTCTTGTACTGTTGACCTACAAGAGCTGGGTTTTTTCACTCTAAAAAAAAAAACATGATCTAACCTAATGTGAGCTTGAAAACTTGACAATGTTTTGTGTCATTTTATTGGCTGACCCCGATAAACAGCATTACATGTATTTCGGTTATGTCTCTGCGTATTTTGTCTCTTGTTCTGTATTTTGCATGAGGCAGTGTGACTGATTTTAACTTCCCCCCTTAAATTATTAGCATCTTAACTTGTTAATTGTCCATCAGTCAATTTGGGGAGGCATCATGGCTCAGTGGCAGAACATCTGCTTGGCATGCCGAAAGTCCCAGGTTCAATCCCCAGTCTCCCCACTTAGCAGGACCAGGCAATAGGTGATGGGAGAGAGCTCTGCCTGAAACCTGGGGGAGCCACTGTCAATCTGAGTAGACAATACTGACCTTGATGGACAAACAGTTTGATTCAGAATAAGGCAGCATCATGTGAACATTAGAACATAAGAGAAGCCATGTTGGGTTAAGTCAATGGCCCATCCAGTCCAACACTCTGTGTCACACAGTAGCTAAAAAGACCAGGACTGATTTCGTACTAGGGCTTGTTCTGAGTGGAGAGCTCTTTTGATCCCGGTGCTTCTCTTCATTTTTGCAAAAGTTGCCCTGGAGCTGCGAGTTGGTGTGCTGTTCTCTCATGGCAAGCAGAAACCACTTGGAAGAGGATCCTGCTTGCTGCGGAAGAGTGCCGCGCCAACTTGCAGCTCTGGGGCAACTTGCGCGAAAATGGAGAGAAGCCCCGAGAGCAAAAGAACTCTCCACTCAGAACAAGCCTCATGAAAAATTGGTCCAGGTGTCCTTAGAATGCTTGGCAGAATTTCTAAGATACCATTTGAAAAGTAAGCCTTTCTTTACTCTTTTTACTCTTGGTACATCTGAATTTCAGGTTGGGTCATTCTTGGCTCAGCCCTTTCACCTTGTCTTTCTATATAAATCCAGAATCATCATCTTAATCATCATCATTGTCTTCATCATCATCATGATGAGGGGGGAGAAGCCTTCTCCTGCGCGAGCTTCAAAAGATTAGATGCCGCGCCGCCCGCGTTGAAGCTGGTAGGGCCCAGCCGCAGAGCGGCGTGCTCTGATGGGGGGACAACAGTGCTGCATTGCAGTGCTACAGAGGGAGCGAGGGTGGGGGAGCAGCAGTGGGGGGGGCAGGCAGGGGGCCTGCATGGGGTGCCACGCCCCCTAGAACCAGCACTGGGGATGGGCAATTGGATATTACTGATGTTAAGAGATTTTAACGGCTTCTAAACTTTGAGCCTTTGTTGGCTTGATCCTCCTTACCCCTCCACTGTAAACTTGTTCTATGACCTGCTGATCGCTAAGCCACCTTATTGAGAGTCAGTTTGGTGTAGTGGTTAAGTGTGTGGACTCTTATCTGGGAGAACCGGGTTTGATTCCCCACTCCTCCATTGCACCTGCTAGAATGGTCTTGGGTTAGCCATAGCTCTGGCAGAGGTTGTCCTTGAAAGGGCAGCTGCTTTGAGAGTCCTCTCAGCCCCACCCACCTCACAGGGTGTTTGTTGTGGGGGAGGAAGGGAAAGGAGATTTTAAGCTGCTCTGAGACTCTGAGATTCGGAGTGGAGGGTGGGATATAAATCCAATATCTTCATCTTCTTCTTCATCTCAGTTAATGGACTGTTCCGTCCCCCTCTCCCATGAAATGTGCATAGAGGGTATGTTTTCTTTTTCTTCCCAGAAGAAATGTGAGATGTACTCTGAAAGGTGGGCAAAAGTGAATTAAACTTAAGGATGGATTGGGTGGACTTTCTTGTGGACCCTGAGCTTTTGTCTGTTTTCTCCTACAAAAGAAGAACTTTGAAT
This sequence comes from Heteronotia binoei, assembly GCF_032191835.1. Taxonomy (NCBI): domain Eukaryota; kingdom Metazoa; phylum Chordata; class Lepidosauria; order Squamata; family Gekkonidae; genus Heteronotia; species Heteronotia binoei. The sequence goes on along the minus strand of NC_083229.1, from coordinate 14,506,489 downwards.
CTTGTTCAGAATGCTAGCATGATCGGTTCTTGCTGGCATTAGATGATGGTCTTATTAAGATCACATGTTCTGGTAGCCTAAAGAGCCTTGTTTTAAACAATTTTATTGATAACATATGGTAACAATTTTAGTTAATAACTTCTTTTCATCTATCCCATATGCTTCTTTCTAATAACCCCTCCCCCATTACTTGACCCCCGCCAGTATTATTTACTCAAAATACTAACATTAAAAGGTACCCTGAATTACTAAGAACTAAAATCAATATTCTTTTCTTCTAAAGTTTAATCATTATCAAAAATTGTCCAAAGTCCTTTTGCTTTCCACTCGTCTTCTACATAGCTTCTAAATTTTTTCCACTCCCTTTTAAAATCTTCTAAATCATAGCCTCTTAAAGTTCTTGCTAATTTGACCATCTCACTCCATGTCATAACTTTTACAATCCAATCCCATTTTTCTGGTATTTTTTCTTGCTTCCATAACTGCGCATATAGTGTCTTAGCAGCTGAAAGCAAGTACTAAATTATAGCTCTATTCTCTTTTGGAAATTTTTCCATTTGCAATCCCAACAGAAAAGTATCTGCAGCTTTCTTGAATTCATATCCCAAGATCTTAGAAATTTTTTGTTGGATCATCTGCCAATACTTTTTCGCTCTTTCACAAGTCCACCACAGATGATAGAAAGAACCTTCATGTTTTTTGCATTTCCAACATCTGTCTGGCATCTTGTTATTCATCTTTGCCATTTTTTTAGGAGTCATATACCATCTATACATCATTTTAAAACAGTTCTCTTTAATACTCTGACATGTTGAAAGCTATGGAGTTCTTCCATAAATATTCCCATGTATCCATCTGTATTTCTTTATTTACATTTATTGCCCATTTAACCATTTGAGATTTCACTACTTCATCTTCTGTAGACCATTTTAAAAGTAACTTATAAGTTTTTGAAATTAATTTTTCATTATCTCCAAGCAGAACTTTTTCCATTTCTGTTTGCTCTCGTCTTATTCCTTCAGTTTTAATATCATTTTCCACCAAACGCTTTATTTGTTGCATTTGAAACCAATCGTATTTGTTATTCAACTCCACAGCAGTTTTCAATTCTATTTTGCCACTTTGTATGACAGCCATTTTTCCTCACCTGTCTCAGCTGTTATTTTCATCACTTCTGCTGGTACTATCCATAATGGTTTTCTTTCATCACCATATTTCTTATATTTCATCCAGGTATTCAACAAATTATTTCTTATATAATGGTGAGAGAAAAAACTATCCATCTTTTTCTTCCCATAATACATAAGCGTGCCAGCCAAATTTATTTCCATGACCTTCCAACACTAAAAGTTTTTTATTCAACAGCGTCACCCAATCTTTTATCCACACTAAACAAACTACTTCATGATATAATCTTAAATCTGGTAACTGGAATCCTCCTCTTTCTTTAGCATCTATTAAAACTTTAATTTTAATCATTGGTTTCTTCTCAGCCCATAATTCCAAAATCTTCCTTTGCCATTTGTTAAATCGTTTACTGTCTTTCACAATCGTAATAGTTTAAAACAAATTGCAGCTATTCTTCCAAACAATGACAAGTTAAGCTTATTCCATTTTATCATATCTTCATCCATTTTACGCCATAGCTTTTCATAGTTATTTTTGAACAGGTCGATATTCTTCATTGTTATTTCCACACCCAAATATTTTACTTTAGCGGTAACTTCACATCCTGTTAGTCTCTGCAACTTTTTTTGTTTATTTACTTGCATATTTTTACATTAAAAAATTTGATTTTTATTTATTAACATAAAATCCCACCAGTTCTCCATATTCTTGTATTTTAGCTAACAACAAAGGTGTTACTTGTGTAGGATTTTCATTTATAAACATTATATCATCTGCAAATGCTCTATATTTGTAAATAAATCCTTTAACTCTCAACCCTTCTATTTCTTTATCATCTTCTATTTGCATCAATAAAATTTCAAGAGTCATTATAAACAACAAAGGTGAAAGCAGACAACCTTATCTTGTACCTTTGCTGATTATCATTTCATCTGTAAGATCTGCATTTGTACATAACCTTGCACGTTGTTCAGTATATATTGCCTTTATCATTCTTATAAAGTTTCCCCCCAACTCTATTTTCTCCATTACTGCAAACATAAAGTCCCAGTTCAAATTGTCAAAAGCTTTCTCTGCATCCGCAAAGAATAATGCAACTTCCTTCTCTGGATTTTTTTCATAATATTCTACAATATTTACAACAGTTCTAATATTGTCTCTTATTTGCCTTTTAGGGAGAAATCCCGCTTGGTCTTCCTTTATGAAATTTATCAAATATTGTTTAAGTTGTTCTGCCAAAATTCTTGTATATATCTTATAGTCATTATTTAGTAATGAAATTGGTCTATAGTTCTTTACATTCGTGACATCTCTATCTTCCTTAGGAATTAAAGAAATTACAGCTTCCTTCCATGTATTTGGTATTTTCCCTTTTATTCTTATCATATTCATCAATTTTTGAAGTTTCAGTACTAATTCTTCTTTAAAAATTTGTAAAAAATTTGCCGTATATCCATCTGGCCCAGGTGTTTTTCCAATTTTCATTGCATTAATCGCTGCTTCAATTTCTATTTTTTTCGATTGGATCATTTAATTTTTTTTTTCATATATTCAGTTAAGGGTGCTATTTAATCTTTTGAAAATACGCTTCCATCCTTTCCTTCTTAACTTTAACACCTTTAAATAATTTAGCATAGTACTTGAAAAATTCTCTCTTTATTCCTTCTTGATCTACTATCTTTCTTCCATCAACCACAATTTTATTAATAATTTTACTTCCTCTCTTTTTCTTCAGTTGCCAGGCCAAATACTTTCCAGGTTTATTCGCTCCCTCAAAGGACTTCTGTTGTAATTTTTTTCAAATTCCATTCCAATTCCTTATTTAACAAATGTCTCATTTGTGCTTGTAGTATTGTAATCTCCCTTATAATTTTCTTTTTCCCTGGCCTTTTCCTCAATTCCCCTTCTTTTTTCTTTATTTCATTTTGAAATTTTGAAATTTTGTTTTTCATTTTGTTTTTCTTTTGCCCTTTTTTCTTATTGTTTAATGTAATGTAATCTTATTGTTTAATGTAATCAATATTCCTCTCATTACGGCTTTATAAGCATCCCATACCATCTGAAATTCTATATCATCTTTATCATTTATTTGGAAGAAAGCTTTAGTTTCATTTTCTAGAGATGTCACTAATTCTTTATTTTGTAGTAAATCTTCATTTAATCTCCATCTTCTCACTTTTTTAGATAATTTTGTAATCCATAATATTGGGTTATGATCTGTACCTATCTTCAGTAAGATCTCTGTTTTCTTAGTTATAAGGCCTAAGTCCTTTGTACCCCATAACATGTCACTTCTGGAAAAAGTATTATGTCTTGATGAAAATAATGTATCATCTCATACTTTAGGATTAAATTTTCTCCATATGTCTTCCAGGTTTTCTTGTTTAACCAGTTCAAAGAAGGATTTTGGCAATTTTCCTTCTTTATTGTTATTTTTTTTCCCCAGATCTGTCCAATGTATTCTGAATTGTTCCATTAAAGTCTCCCATAATCATGACCTGGTCGTATGTCACTTCATCAAGTTGTTTTATAATGTCTTTAAAAAAACATCTTTTGCACCATTTGGTGCATATAGTCCCAATAATAAGGTTTTTTTCGCATTTATTATCACTTCTACTGCCACAAATCTTCCATCTTTATCTTTAAATATTATTTTTGGGTCCAATTCTTGTTTAATATAAAAAATCACACCCCTTTTCTTCTGCTCAGCCAATGAAAAAAAATCCAGTCCCAATTGTTTATTCCATAAAAAATTATAATCCTTTTGTTTAATATGAACTTCTTGTAAGCAAATTATATTACAATTTTATTTTTTAATCCAATGAAATATTGCCTTTCTTTTTTGTGGTGAATTTAGTCCATTTACATTCCAAGATAATAATTTATAATCCATCATGGTACTTTCTCTTCATAAAATTTACGCAGCTCCTGTATATTTGTAATTGTAATCCTTCTTCCTTGTAGCTCAAAGCTCAAACCTTCAGGTATTATCCATCTATACCTCATTCCATTGTCACGTAGTTGTTCTGTTAATTTCTTATATGTTCTCCTGTCATTTATCACTTGTCTTGGCAATTCTTTCATTATTCTTACTCTGCTTCCTCCCACTATCAATGTCTTTTCAAAATTTTTATTCAAGATTTTCCCCACCATTTCTTTTGTCATATATCTTATAACCACATCTCTTGGTAAGTTATTTTTCTTGGCATATGATTAATTCACTCTATAATCATACATATTTCTAGTCCCTTCAGGATCTTCCTCCAAGAAATCAGCAATTATTTTTATTACATATTCTTTTAAATCTGTCCCTTCTTCTTCAGGTACTCATCTCAGATGTATTTGTGTCTCCATCAATTTACAGTCATGGATTGTTATTTTTTCTTGCATTTGTAATAAGGTGGAATCCTTGAGTTTAACTTTCCCTTCTACCTCCTGCACTTTTTTTTGACATCACCACTGTTTCATTTCTAAGCTCTTCCATTTCTTTTTTAAAGTCCTCAGTATCTTTTTTAAGTTCTTTTTTGCAAACACTTATCATCTTTCCCACCCCTTTCATCATCCTAGCATCCATTGCTTCCAACTGATTTTGCATCTTCTCCAATGAGGCAGCCCTTGCATGGGTTACCTTTGACTCTGACATTAAAAAAAACAGCGGAAAATTTGATATCACCAAATTAAATCTCAACTATCAAGTTTGATAGATTAGAACTTGCCCTTTCAAATGAGCCTAATTTCGCCATCCTCCGACCTTCCCAGGCTCAGATATTAATTTTTTAAAAATTTAGCCTCCCAGTAATGGCTGCCGATGTTTTTCTATGGTAATACAATCCTAGAGTAGGTCCACTTCTTCAATAGTTACTTCCTGCATTGCTTGCCCCAAGTCACATTCTCACTGGTAACAAAGTCTCACGATACTTGACGTATTTCCTGTGTTGACTATAGAAACTGCAGATCTCTGACGATGGTGCTTTCACTCCACGATCGCAGGTAGACAAAACAATAAATTCCTTTCCAATTTTTAACACTGCCCTTAATTTAACAAAGTCCAAAATTCACCCCTTCTCCTCTTCTTCTTCCAAGCTTTCAAACTTTCTCTTTCCCACCTTCTAATATTATTTTGTTTGCTTTAAAAGAGTCCCGGAATGGTAGAAAACAATCAGTACCTTTTTCTAAGGTTATCCAGATCAACACTGGTCTCGTACAGCATCAGATGTTTAGCAGTCTCAAAGAAGATTAGGATCTTGTCAAGCTTATGTCAAATAAATGACTCTGTAAGCTTCTGCAGATGATGAATATGCAACTCTTCTCCGGAGATCCCTCAAAGGAACCCCCCCTCCTGGGACTCCCTTTTAGCCAAGGTAAATCACCTCAAAGTTTCCTGTGCATATCTTGGACTAATCTCTCACTGAGAAAAGTAGACAGAAGGCAAAAATTTGCCCTTTACTACCCCAAACAGAAGCTCCAATCTGCCCCCCTTAGAGAGGCAGGTCAGCTCAGCATTCTCCAAATCCCGGAAGTCCGTAGCCTAAAGAGTCTTGAGTGAATCTTTTTCTTTCCCAGATTGATCTCAGGAATGGGGGAGAGGGGATATATTAGGATATTCTAGCTCTGGGGAAAGTGCAGAAAAGGGCAACTAGAATAATTAAAGGGCATGAACACTTTCCCTATGAAGAAAGGTTAAAGCTTGGGGCTCTTTAGCTTGGAGAAACGCCGATTGAGGGGTGACATGTTAGAGGTTTACAAGATTATGTGTGGGATAGAGAAGGTAGAGAAAGAATGACTTTTCTCCCTTTCTTACAATACAAGAATTTGTGGACATCACTATGAAATCAAATCACATTGTCTACTTCTCTTGCAATCTGGGGAATCCATAGTTGTGAGGGAGGACTAGGTCTACAGAGAGGTTTAGTGTCATTTGATGAGAACAAAGCTGATCCAGAAGGCTTCCATTACCCCTCACACACATCCTTCCAGGAAATAGAACATCTGATCTGGCATGACTTTCCAGTAGGGTACACAGACTACTGACGTTTAATGAAAGCCATAATCCTGCCGAAGAAGAAGACGACTGTAGATTTATACCCCGCCTTCTCTCTGAATCAGAGTCTCAGAGCAGCTTACAATCTCCTTTATCTTCTTCCCCCACAACTGATACCCTGTGACATAGGTGGGGCTGAGAGAGCTCTCCCTGAAGCTACAACTCCTGCAAGACCTTTGGCTGACCCAAGGTCGTTCCAGCAGCTGCAGGTGGAGGAGTAGGGAACCAAACCTGGTTCTCCCAGATAAGAGTCTACATACTTAACCACTACACCAAACTGGCTCTCTGTGACCACAGATTCTTAGACACCTGCAACGGAGAAACAGAATCGGTGGGACATTAATTAGCATTGATTTTGCTTGTGCACAGGATGTTCACTGCCGAGCATCACATGGTCTAAATGTGGGGGAGGCTTGTCACGAACGGCAAGTGACTCCTTGACTCACGTCCTTGTTGATAAAATGACAAATGTTGGAGTCACCTTGCCAAGTGACTTATCGATCACGATGTTCTTTACCCTTGGTCTTGAAGATTACTCTCCGTGCTGGCACCAGCTGTCTCTTTTGCACAGCTCCAAGTTGTTTAGAAGAAGGCTTTAATTGCTGGCGTGCGCAAGTTAAATTGTCAGCTCTTCGCTGAATTCCTGCTTGACTCTTGTCCTGGCTTCTGACGCACAGTAAGCACATGGAGTCAGTGGCTCAACTTCAGGGTGGGTCAAAGTCCAGCTCCCAGGTTCAGGCACCAGTGAGGCAGCACTCACTGCTTCAAGGGGAGGGACGATGGCTCAGCAGTAGAGCATCTGCTTGGTAAGCAGAAGGTCCCAGGTTCGATCCCCAGCATCTCCAACTAAAAAGGGTCCAGGCAAATAGGCATGAAAAACCTCATCCTGAGACCCTGGAAAGCCGCTGCCAGTCTGAGTAGACAATACTGACTTTGATGGACCGAGGGTCTGATTCAGTATAAGGCAGCTTCATATGTTCATATATGTTCAAGTCCAAAGGAGAATCCAAGAACAAGTTTCCTACAATACAAGCTGAGGTCAGAGATGAGGTATCCCGAATACAGGGAGCAAGGTCAGTAGCTAACAGATGAGTTGCTTACAAACATCTACTGCAGGGGTGTTAAACATGCGGCCTGGGAGCCGAATCAGGTCATCTGCTTCCTTCTCCCTCTTGCTTCCTTCTGCAACACAGCTTGTTTTCCCAGGCTTGCTCAATCGCACAGGAGCTACAGAGCAAAACCTCTATTTTCTCCATTGGCTGAGGCTCCTCCCTTGTGGAGGAAGGGGAGAGGGAGAGCTTTACCAGACTCTCTCAGTTGCACAGCAGAACTACTGACCCAAGCCTCTCATCCTTCTATTGGCTGCGTCGCCTTCTCCTGATCCCCCGGGAAGGAGGGAAAGAGCCAAAGCTTCCTTTGCTCATGGGAGAAATACAAAGAAAGCACCTTTAAGACCAATGACTGAAAAGTTTTAAGCGTGTTTTTTTTAAAAAAAACTTTAATTGTGTATGTCTTTGTCCTTTATAAAGTTTATCTCTCTGCTACCTGGCATTACATGTTATGACACACATGGCCCGGCCTGACAAGATCTCATTTATGTCAGATCTGGCCCTCATAACAAGAACATCTTCTGTGATCCTACCTTCTGGAGCCACAGAAAACAATTCTGCACCAACCTCTATATGACAGCCCTTCAAGTACTTGAAGATGGTGATCATATCACTTCTCAGTCGCCTCTGTCTTCTTAAGTTCTTCAAGTACTTGAAAGTTCTTCATATAGAGGATGGTGTATAGAGGATGGTTCTTCATATAGAGGATGCTGTAGAATTGTTTCCTGTGGCTCCGGAAGGTAGGACCAGAACCAATGGGTTGAAATTAAATCAAAAGAGTTTCCGGCTCAACATTAGGAAGAACTTCCTGACCGCTAGAGCATTTCCTCAGTAGAACAGGCTTCCCCGGGTGGTGGTGGGCTCTCCTTTCCTTGGAGGTTTTTCAACAGAGGCTAGATGGCCATCTGACAGCAATGAAGATCCTGTGAATTTAGGGGGAGGTGTTTGTGAGTTTCCTGCATTGTGCAGGGGGTTGGACTAGATGACCCTAGAGGTCCCTTCCAACTCTATGATTCTATTCTTCTTCTTCCATGATTCTTCTAAGTTTTGTGCTCTACAGTTCTCACAAAACAACATAACATTCAGAAGACTGACTGATTGATTGATTGATTGATTGATTGACCTATACCCCATCTTTCCTCTCAGCTTTTGCTATGAGAACAACTTGCTCTGGACTGTGAGGTGCGGGGGGGAGAGCGATTTGCATTTGTATGGTTTTGCATAGTATAAACTGTATACCGGAGTCATAGACCTCGGTCTTGACTCAATCCAAACGTGAGTCTATGCCTTTCCTGATGCTTTAATAAACGGAACCATTTTGAACCCAATGGACTGTCGACTGAGCTAACGGAAGGGGGGGGGTAGGATTGACACCAGTGGACCCTCCAACACCTTTTTCTGCTGCTTAACAAGTATTTTTAGAAAGTGGGAGGGCTGGAGGGGGCTGTTCCCCAGCAGGGCTTCTGCTTTGCCCCTCAAGATTGGATTAAAATAGCACTGTTTCAGTGGTAACTGCCACCACAATGTTGTTTTATTTTCTCTCAACTCTCTTTCCTAGTGGTTCCCGCCCCCCCCCCCCTTCTCCCCTGGACTTGGGCTTTCTTTCTGGCCTCATTTACTGCAGCAGCCATTTTGTGATTGTGCTCACCACTCTGTGTCAGAATTCTGAATGGGCCCACGGACTCAAAATGGGTGGGGACCCCTGCGGTAGACTGATCCATCTAAACATTTAGGTTTCCAGTGTTCATGACGATGTTCAAAAATATATTTCGGAGGCCATGCAGGGCCAGCCCTAGACTGTCTGGCATCTAAACCAGGCTTACTTCTGAACGTAAGAGAAGCCATGTTGGATCAGGCCAGTGACCCATCCAGTCCAACACTCTGTGTCACACAGTGGTAAAAAACAAACAAACAAGTGCCATCAGAATGTCCATCAGTGGGGTCAGGACACTAGAAGCCCTCCCACTGTGCCCCCACCAAGCACCAAGAATACAGAGCATCACTGCTTCAGACAGAGAGTTCCAACAATATGCTGTGGCTAATAGCCACAGATGGACCTCTGCTTCATATGCTTCATTTTGCCTCCCCCCACACACTGATAATGTCACTGAGTCACATGGGGGGGGTGTCCAATTCAGTGCCCCTAGAAGACCGGCGATTGTCTAGTTAGTCTAAGTAAAAGGTAGTCCCCATGTGCAAGCACCAGTCGTTTCCAGATATATCACAACATTTTCACAGCAGACTTTTTTATGGGGTGGTTTGCCATTGCCTTCCCCAGTCATCTACACTTCCCCCCCTGCAAGCTGGGGACTCATTTGACTGACCTCGGAAGGATGGAAGGCTGAGTCAACCTTGAGCCGTCTATCTGAACCCAGCTTCCGCCAGGATCGAGCTCAGGTTGTGAGCAGAGCTTGGACTGCAGTACTGCAGCTTTACCATTCTGTTCCACGGGGCTCTAGTTTGCCTTGGGAAGGCCTTAAAGGACGGAGCATGCAAGAGTTCTCCTGCGCTGCCTCTGTCTTCTTAAGTTTTGTGCTCTACAGTTCTCACAAAACAACATAACATTCAGAAGACTGCCTGACTGACTGATTGATTGATTGATTGATTGATTGACTGATACCCCATCTTTCCTCTCGGCTTAACACAGCATCTTGAACAACATATCAGTGTGGAACTCGAGAAAAGTTCTATTAGGCTTTTGTGGGGGGTGGGTTGTAAATAATTGTGCTGTATTTTAGCACGGCAAAAGAAAACATTTCCCATCAAACTTTGCCTCCCCTCCACACTGCACCTGAAAGACAATGAGAATCAAGAATCACTGCTGAGGAAGAAATTACATGCATTCTTTTGAGAAGATAGCCTGCTGAATTATTTAACCAGGAAGATAATGATGCATGCCTCAATAAAAATTGTTTGGCGTAATTGCAGTTTTAGTTACAGGTCACTTGGCTCATGCGCATTGCTTCCTTCTTTTTTAAAAAAAGAAAAGGAAACTGGATGACAATTTTATTCCGCACTGCAATGGTGATTATAAAGTTCACGAAAGTCGGTTGTTGCAGATTTTCCGTGCTGTGTAGCCGCAGGGCCGGATCTAGGGGGGGGGGGCAGAGGGGGGGTGCTTGCCTCGGGTGCTAATGGAGGGGGGGCGCCAAATTGGGTATGGAGTCCATTGTATTCTATGGGACCATAAGATAGAATGGCCCATAAGAGGTGTCATGTTTAAATCCCGCCCCCCTCAAAAAACATGTAGATCTGGCTCTACATGTGGCTGTGGTCTTTGCATTGTGAGACCTGACATTTCACCATCAACTGTGGCTGCCACAACTGCAGGGTATGTGGTACACTCCTGCAGAAGTGAGGGGGTCTCTTCTGTCTTTTGCTGATTGTCACATCTGATGTATTTTTCTGGTGGGTCTGAACACTCTTTGTAGGTTATGTTGTGGACAAGTTCACATCGGGACCACACAATGTAGCATCGAGACCAGAATAAAAGAACATGAGATTTGGCCAACCTGAAAAATCAGCAGCGGCTGAACATAGCCATACTCAAACAGGCCACACTATCTTATTCCAAGACACTGTAATGCTGGACAACACATCCAATTACCATGTTAGATTACACAGAGAAGCCAGTGAAATCCATAAACGTAAACACAATTTCAACAGGAAGGAAGTTTAGAAATGAATAGGGCATGGCTTCCAGTCCTGAAAAACACAAAATGCCCTACAGCTTACAACAGCACTACAGATAAGATTAGAATTTCAATAGCCACTCCATATACAATAGAACCCCCTCAGGTAAGCTCCTCCATAAGCATGCCACAGCCCAGGAAGCTCCCACAAGATAATGACTCAGCCCTACCCCACCTGCCTGAGTGGATATAAATTACCTGCCTACCAACGTCTTTTCAATTTGCCTCAAAGAGAACTCCAGTTTTCTGGGGTACACCTCTGAGGATGCCAGTCACAGTTGTTGGTGAAATGTTGTGGCATCAGGCCAAAATCGATACAATAGTTTGCTGAATCAATATATGGCTTAGCAATGCTAGAAATAGATGATAGTGCTTATAGAAAATAATCTTCTGTGGCAGTTTTGAGCAAAGAAATAGTTTGTTGGAGAAAAAGGGAACTACAAAAGGTCATTGCCCTTTCTAGAAACCGCAGGGTGAAAGCGCCATCAAGAAGCATAAAAGGAACTGCGGCAGGTGCTAGCAATGGAGCAAGAAGGTCTGTGTGTGTGTGTAAAATAATTCTATATAAGGACACAGGGACCAACAGGAGCCCTAACAGGGGCTCAGGGAGCTGGTAAACAACCCGAATTGTGGTTAAAGTGTGACGTAGGCACCGTCCCACAAGAAGGAGAACATGAGTGTTTTGAGTTGGCAGTTGGGGTGAAGAAACCCAATAAAAGGCGGCAGGCAACTGTAATTTGCTGCTCAGAGTTTAGAGTCCAGACTCTCTCTCTGATGCCCGTGTATAGAGCGCTTATGCACGTTAAATAAAGAAGCTGTTTTCCTGATTCCTCGTCTCCGCGGCCTCCGTTATTGATCCGGCTGAAATTGGTAACGTATAAATAGGGTTTTCCCGTAACAATGTCAGGTTTCATAATGCCAAGACCACAGCCCGGAAAATCTACAACAACCAATGGACTCTGGTCATGAAAGCCTTTGACAACATATTCATGAAAGTCCATTGTGAGGACTGGGAGGTCCCATGGGAACTGGCTGTTGGCTCCATTGTTATCCTAGTCCAAGAAGAAGCAAACAAGGCCAGAACTCACGCAGAGACAGGCAATGGCAAACCACCTCTGAACATCTCTTGCCTTGAAAAACCCTACAGGGTCACCATAAGTGAGGGAGGGACTGTGGCTCACAGGCAGGGCACTTGCTTGACAGCAGAAGGTCCAGGTTCAATCCCCAGCTTCTCCAGTCAAAAGGACTAGGTAGAAGATGATGCGAAAGACCTCAGCCTAAGAGGCTGGAGAACTACTGCCATTCTGAGTAGATAATACTGACTTTGATGGGCCACAGGTCTGATTCTGTATAAGGTAGTTTCGTGTGTTCATGTGTGTCAGCTGTGACTTAATGACAAAAAACGACAACAACAAATGCTCATGTTCACAGTGAAGTCCTCACCATATATGCACACAATTTCACATTGATGACTATTTCTACATTCACCTCTATACTTAACCGAAGGCCCTTCTATACTTAACCGAAGGCCCTCCAATGCATTTGGGGAGGGACGGTGGCTCAGTGGTAGAGCATCTGCTTAGTAAGCAGAAGGTCCCAGGTTCAATCCCTGGCATCTCCAAAAAAGGGTCCAGGCAAATAGGCATGAAAAACCTCAGCTTGAGACCTGGAGAGCTGCCGCCAGTCTGAGTAGACAATTCTGAGTTTGATGGACCAAGGGTCTGATTCAGTATAAGGCAGCTTCATATGTCCATATGTCCCTGATCTAAAAATATGGTGTATGGCTGGATTCAGATGGCCAGTTGGAGCTGACATAGGCACCTCCCCCAGACAGATTAAAAAGTCAAGGTCAGATGGGCACAGCTGCCGCCATTCTGCTCTCGCACTCACTCCATCATCTGATGTCTCTGAGACAGATCAAATATCTACCAGTAGGGAAGTGGTAGCAAAATCTTTTGCCACAGCCCTTTTGTGTTTCCTAGTGTGTGACTGCAGGAGTGCACAAGCAAGGCAGATTGGTGGTGTGGAATAGCAACAGAAGCAAGGCATGGGAGAGAAGAACTCTCACTCTTATAACAGCTTGGAAACTATAGCTTGGTTCCAGCCACTTGCCAATGTAAGGCGGGCAACTCTCCAGCAGTGCCTTCTGACTTACCAGAAAGAACATTGCCACATCTGCAGGACCTGCATGGACAATCAGTTGTGCAAGTCAAGGGGCTGCAATGAGAGGTATATGAAGATGAAATCACCATAGATATGTCACTTCTATATTTGCAGCGCTCTAATCTGCAGAGCCATTTGTCCGTGGTGGTTTCCATGATTCTGTCAATAATCTTTCCAGAGGGAAGAGGAACACAAGGAAAAGTTGCACAACTTCTTCAGATGGTTTGCTAAATACAAGCCTATGACTCTAATCAGATATACTGAATGTGGATAACATATCTATGTTGTCTAACACATAAGACTTCCTGGCAATTCCTAGAGCTACCCGGAAGTGATAAATGGTAGCTCTAAGGAATCACTGGAAATGGTATGGTAAAACTAGGAGTGATTCCTCACCGGCATTTCCTCCACCCTCATGCTTCTCCTTGCATCAACACAAGCCATTGATCCCCCCCCAGTCGCTCCACAGCTCCTCTTGCTTCAGGGCTATTTCCGATTCCTGTCGTGACAACTGGAACGCCAAAAAAACCAGCATCCTGTTGCTGCGACAGTAATAGGAAGAAGCCGTGATGTAAGAGGTGCCCACAGAGCAACTAGTGGGGAATCCATCGCTTGAGCTGCCGTAGGGAGAAGAGCAGGGGCAGAGCAAGTGCTGGTGAGGAATCACTCTAGATGTTTTTACCATGCAGTTTTCAGAAATCCCTAAAACAAAAGGATCTGGGGATAGGGGATTCATGGTCCTAACATGATTTTACTCAATCAGCTAGCTTTATTCCAACATTTTGTTTTGATGACCCTCCCTCCCCTCCAAAAACATCTGGGAAATGCCCCAAAACTCAGAAGACCAGTCCAGTGTTATTGTTTCGTAAGTAGCGAATTGGCAGCCATAAACCGGGGACTTCCGCTAGGAAGATGACATAGAAAGAAGAAGACAAGTACATCTGGGAAGAAGCAGAGACAAATTCAAGACGAAAAAGTTCTGGGTTGGCTGGCAGAATAATATCTGGTCCAAAAAAAGCCTCACACAATTGAGGGGGAAAGCTTGCGAGACTCAAAGGAGGAACGAAAAGGGGTGTGAGCTCCCGCAAACATTTTCTCGGTCTAATTGATCCTCATTATTACCAACGCCCAAACCAATGGAGATTCATTTGCAAGAAGCAGCGCAGTCCATTGGAAAAAAAGAACCCCTTCCATCCCAGAATGAACACACGGCGAACAGTAACTATTAATATTAAACTTATCAGATACTGGATCTACCCTTCTCCCCCCAACGCTGCTCCACGATTAGTCTGGAAAGATCCCGAAGGCATTGTCCGACTTGCAAAATGTTATTTTAATTAGCCAAACATCATTCTTTACAGGACCCAGGTCAAACGAGGGGCAAAACTCAATCCAAACCCAACAACGTATGTCTGCAATAAATATCTGTTTGTGAATTATTCATACATAACGGCATAGGTGACTCCTCAAGCATTCTGAATTAACTAGAATTGATTTCTCACTTTTTTTATGCCTAGTCGTACAAGCTTTTTTGTACTTTTACTTCTCCTTAACAAATAAAGTATTGATTTAACTCCACGGAACATGTTTTATTTAAACTTTGGCCTTTGTCAGCAACTTGTTCCTTACCCAGAATCCCCTGCTCTGACTTTCCATTGTCTCTTGCTCCTCAAGGTGAAATCCACTGGAAAGACTTTTTTCCCCCCTTCCTCTCATCTACGCCATAGAAATATTTCTAGAATTGCTAAGAGCGGTAACCATAAAAAGCAGGCAGCATGTTCTTAAAAGCCTTTAAGGGGGGTGGGGGGTGGAGAGTAGACATTTGGCTTTCTCGTAGCACAGAAGTTCACATTGTTCTTTTGGAAGAAACCGTTTTCAAAGTCAAAGAATTTTCCAGGAGGGAAAAAAATGCAGCTATTGAAAGCAGCCGTTGCAAGACCACTCCTGCCTTTTCGTTTGTTTATGCATCTTGCAAACATTTTTTTTAAACGTTGAAACACCAGGGGAGGGGGAGGAATTAAAGACAACCTGCCATGTTGAGATCATAAGAAGCTATTAAGCGCCCCTGCTAACTCTGATGTAGGAGCGAATCCAGCATTCTGTTTCCCACAGTTGCCTGTTTAATACCTTCAGGAAAGGTACAAAGGGGACTGGAAAACATAAGAGAAGCCATGTTGGATCAGGCCAATGGCCCATCCAGTTTAACACTCTGTGTCACACTTAAGAACAAAAGTGAAGCCATGTTGGATCAGGCCAATGGCCCATCCAGTCCAACACTCTGTCACACAGTGGCCAAAAAAATTATATATATATACACACACATACACACACACGCACACACACTGTGGCTAATAGCCACTGATGGACCTCTGCTCCATTATTTTATCTAAGCCTCTCTTGAAGCTGGCTATGCTTGTAGCCGCCACCACCTCCTGTGGCAGTGAATTCCACATGTTAATCACCCTTTGGGTGAAGAAGTACTTCCTTTTATCTGTTCTAACCTGACTACTCAGCAATTTCAGTGAATGCCCACAAGTACTTGCATTGTGAGAAAGGGAGAAAAGGACTTCCTTCTCTACTTTCTCCATCCCATGCATACCCTTGTAAACCTCTATCATGTCACCCCGCAGTCGACGTTTCTCCAAGCTAAAGAGCCCCAAGCGTTTTAATCTTTCTTCATAGGGGAAGTGTTCCAACCCTGTAATCATTCCAGTTGTCCTTTTCTGGACTTTTTCCAATGCTATAATATCCTTTTTGAGGTGCGGTGATCAGAATTGTACATAGAATTCCAAATGAGACCGCACCATCGATTTATACAGGGCCATAGTCATCTCTGATTGTTTGTGCCTGTTATTTTACATACATGATGTACATGAACATTCTGTTACTTAGAAATTCAAGAGTTTCTCTTTGTCGGTGTTTGCAGTTTTGCTTATTTTTTTACGAAGTCCAAATGCTTCTTCTTACCTAAACAGCTTTTGAAAAGAGTTCATCTGGATTTCAGTTAAATAAAACTAAAATTATTTATGAGTTGTCACAGTCAGATTTTTACACATGGTGTCTGTTTTTTGGGGGGGAGATAAAGGAGATTGTGACCGCTCTGAGATTCAGAATATAGGGTGGGATATAAATCCAATATCATCATCATCTTCTTCTTCTTCTTCTAATAACAAACAGTTGCTGCCAACTTACATCTAAACACAGGATGCTAAATACAGGAAAATTTCATCATTTTCATTGTATCCAACATTTCCAATAGCCATTCCATTGTGCTACAGTCAAAAAGGTTTAACACTACCTCGATAACCTTTTATTCCTACTCATGCCTGTCATATTTCAGTGCTTTACCAATTGATGGTAACTTCTCCTGATAGGTCTCTTGCTTTGTCAGCAAAATTTGCAGGTGATTTAGAGGATCAAAAATCCCATGCTGACTGCAAGGAGCTTCCTGATAAACCAAACATGTACAAACTTGAATCCCTGGAGCTTTTATCTTTTATTTAAACACACAACAAGTGAGTCAGCAGAAGGGCATATTGGTGATGGAAAGTTCTCTCAAGTCACATTCAGCTTATACCAACCCATAGTGGGATTTTCGAGGCAAGAGACAATCAGACGTCTGCTAGGTGGAGTGCTCCCTGTTCTCTTTCATGTTATTCTTCCTATGCAGCTAGACAAAGTTAAAATGAAATGAGGAATCAAAGTACTACCTAGTCACTTTGAAGATTTGCATGCTTGCTGCACATCTTGGAGGATTCTACTGGCCTTAGTAGCCAGTTTGGTGTAGTGGTTAAGTGTGCGGACTCTTATCTGGGAGAACTGGGTTTGATTCCCTACTCCTCCACTTACAGCTGCTGGAATGGCCTTGGGTTAGCCATAGCTCTTGTAGGAGTTGTCCTTGAAAGGGCAACTGCTGTGAGACCCCTCTCAGCTCCACCTACCTCACAGGGTGTCTATTGTGGGGGAAGGAGATAAAGGAGATTGTAATCTGCTCTGAGTCTCTGATTCAGAGAGAAGAGCGGGGTATAAATCTGCAGTCTTCTTCTGAGTCTCTGATTCAGAGAGAGAGCAGGGTATAAATCTGCAGTCTTCTTCTCCGCCTTCAAATTTGACTCGCCAATACAGCTTATAGGAAATTGATTTGGACTTTTGTGGACATTACTAGCATCAGTTTGCTATTTGAACGGATGTAAAGTTTATATAGTTTCTATCTCTTGTACTATGTTGTTATTTATTTGTAATATATAATTGATGTTTATAATCCCTTCATTGTGCTTTTTATATATTGAGGCTGGATATGCACGGAAACCTTGGAGTTTTTCTCCAATCTACTCATAGCCGTGATTCTCTGTTGCTGCTCATGGGTGTATGTGGCGGAAAAGTTGGTATCTGCATTTATTGCAAGCCCTGGTACCAGTGTCCATGTGCAAATTAGACGTTGCAAGCTCAAAACGGCTGGGGACCAGTGTTCCCTCTAAGCTGAGTTAGTGCGACATAGCTCACACTACAGAGCTAAAGCATCCATTAGAAAATAAGAGCGCTAAAGCTGCCAAAGAAAGATGCGTGGTCTTTTGAGAAAAACACCATTCACGAATCTAGGTCAGGGCTAAGTTACCTCACACATTTTTGTGTCAGGAAGGATGGACGCGGAGCAAACTGATTTAAACAGTAGCCAGCGTGCTTGCTCACACCTTTAATGCCTGTGGCTCATAAAATAGAATTTTTGCTCACATGACTCCACAGTTTAGAGGGAGCCTTTGTGGTGCCCAGTAGTCTCTCTTGCCACCTCCCAGCCAGGAGGCTGGTTTTAGGAATTGAACTCCAAAGGGAGTTCTGGCCATCACATTTAAAGGGACGGCACACCTTTTCAATTCCTTCCTTCCATAGGAAATCATGAAGGATAGGGGCACCTTCTTTTGGGGCTCATAGAATTGGACCCCCTGGTCCAATCTTTTTGAAACTTGGAGGGGTATTTTGGGGAGAGGCACTAGATGCTATACTGAAAATTTGGTGCCTCTACCCCCAAAAAACAGCCCCCCCAGAGCCCCAGATACCCACGGATCAATTCTCCATGATTTTCTATGGGAATAAATCTTCATAGGG
Source organism: Heteronotia binoei (assembly GCF_032191835.1). NCBI lineage: Eukaryota > Metazoa > Chordata > Lepidosauria > Squamata > Gekkonidae > Heteronotia > Heteronotia binoei. The sequence continues at coordinate 14,488,253 of NC_083229.1, read as the reverse complement.
AATAACAGAGTTCCCAGCAGACCTTTCCCTCCCCTCCCCCCGCTTTCTGACGATCCTGAAGCGGGGGGAGGGCCTCCAAACTGGGGGATCCCCTGCCCCCACCTGGGGATTGGCAACCCTATTCAGGGCCCAATCCAACCCTGCTTCCCCTGAAGGATCGACCATCTCCAAATGGCCAAAGAGAAACGGCATTCACACTGTCTTCTGAGTAGGGCCAAAAGGCACCGGTCCCTTGTGCAAACCACAGACACCAAGCAAAGATTAAACAAAATTCATTCCGACAGTACAGGTATTTTCCCAACACCCTGTAACTAAATAACAAGAGCTTTAAAAACTGTCTAGTTACCTTGACCCTCAGGCCAATTGTAGATAGTTAAAAGGTTCAGAGTTCCACAGACACTCCCTTCTGAGACGGTCTGGCCAAATCCTCCAGGATTCCCAATAACATTCTTACTGACCCTCAGGTCACCCCAGCTCCCTGCCTAACCAAGCAGCCAGAAGACTAAAACTAGGAGGGAAAATCTCTTCTTTTGCTAGCCCACCCGCCTCTAATTGGCAATCAAGGCCTGACACCTTGCAGCTGGTGGTTCCACCCTGCAGCTTGCACCAGAAAAGGAGAAATCCTGCAGGACTTAGGTCACTAAAACTTAACCCTGGCACTACAGCATTGCTAAGGAAGAAGAAGACTGCAGATTTATACCCCACCCTTCTCTCTGAATCAGAGACTCAGAGCGGCTTACCATCTCCTATATCTTCTCCCCCCTCAACAGACACCCTGTGAGGTGGGTGGGGCTGAGAGGACTCTCACAGCAGCTACTAGGCTTCCCAATCCCCAGGTCCCAGAGGGAGATCCCCCGGTTTTACAGGCTTCCCCTCTCCCCCAGCCAGCTGGCCGGCGGGGGAAGCCCCGCCTCCAGAGCCATCATGCACCTCTATGAACGATTCCCATAGGGAATGATGGGGAATTGATCCGTGGGTATTGGGGGGCTCTGGGGGGACATTTTTTGAGATAGAGGCACCAAATTTTCAGAATAGCATCTAGTGCCTCTCCCCCAAAATACCTCCCAAGTTTCAAAAAGATTGGACCAGGGGGTCCAATTCTATGAGCCCCAAAAGAAGGTGCCCCTATCCTTCATTATTTCCTATGGAAGGAAGGCATTTAAAAATTTGTGCAGTCCCTTTAAATGTGATGGCCAGAACTCCCTTGAAGTTCAATTATGCTTGTCACACCCTTGCTCTCGGCTCTGCCCCCAATGTCTCCTGGCTCCACCCCCAAAGACTCCTGGCTCCACCCCTAAAGTCCCCAGATATTTCTTAAATTGGACTTGGCAACCCTAGCAGCTACCCTTTCAAGGACAACTCCTGCGATAGCTATGGCTAACCCAAGGCCATTCCAGCAGGTGCAAGTAAAGGAGTGGGGAATCAAACCCGGTTCTCCCAGATAAGAGTCCACACACTTAACCACTACAGGGGAAGAAGGTCTATGAGAGCTATGGCTGACCCAAGGCCATTTCAGCAGGTGCAAGTAAAAGAGTGGGGAATCAAACCCGGTTCTCCCAGATAAGAGTCTGCACTCGTAGCATAAGTCCTCAAGTTCTTGTGCTATGAAATGTGCATGAAAAGTATATCTGTATCCAGTCTCTCTGTCATAGTTTGATAACCCATGACTCTTTAATCATATATATATATTTTCCTCTGGACTTAAATATTCCCAACTGTTTTAACCTTCTCTCCTAGAGAGGATGCTCTAAATCTTTGATTGTTTTGGTTGCCCCTTGATGGATCTCTTCCCAGCTCTGCAATATTTTTTTTGCTGCACTCAGAATGCTACAGAGCTAAAAGCATCCATTAGAAAACAAGAGCGCTAAAGCCGCTGGAGAAAGATGCATGGTCTTTTGAGAACAACACCATTCACGAATCTAGGTCAGGGCTCTCATAATGCACATTTAATAATATAAGGACATAAGAAGAGCCCCACAGTCCATCTAGTCCTGCATCCTGTCTCACACCATGGCCAACCAGTTCCTCTGGATGCCTGACAACAGGGCATAGAGGCTGAGGCCTTCCTTCCTGGAATTCAGAGAATTAGTGCCTCTGAATATGAAGGTTCCCTTCAGCCACCATGGTTAGTAGCTATTGACAAAAATATCCATCAGGGCTTTTTTCGTAGCAGGAATTTCTTTGCCTATTAGGCCATACACCCTGATGTAACCAATCCTCCAAGAGCTTACAGGGCTGTCAGTACAAGGCCTACTGTAAGCTCCCGGAGGATTGGCTACATCAGGGGTGTGTGGCCTAATAGGCAAAGGAGTTCCTGCTACAAAAAAAGCCCTGATTGTTTGAACTAGCACTGGAACTGAGTAGTTGAGGCTATGAATTTCCCAATTTGTGCTTGAGCTGACAATGGAGCTTTTCATGGTTGTCATTATTCTCCATCATCACAGTGGTCCTCTTCTACTTTCCAAATGAACACCGCCTGGTGATAGATCAAGGTGGGTAGCCGAGTTAGTCTGTCTTAGGGTGACCATAATGTCTGAAGGCCAGCCAGGGACACCTTGGGGGGGGGGGGGTAGGGGTGTGTGCGCGCAAAGCGCGCGCGCCGCCGGAAACAGGAAGTGACGTCACTTCCGGTGACATCATGCCACCGCTGGAAACAGGAAGTGACGCCACTTCCTGTGACATCATTTCCCCCACGGCATCTGCCGGAAACGGGAAGTGACATCACTTCCCCCAAATGACATCATTTCCCCCAAATGCCACTGCCGGAAACAGGAAGTGACTTCACAGCACTTCCTGTGACGTCCCCAAAAATCCCCCAAATATCACCACCGGAAACAATTTTGTTCTCAAATCCTGTATATACTTCATCAGTATATGGGATAAGGCACTTTCTCAACTGTGCTGCATAATGCCGGCGCAGCGGCACGCCGAAGCAGCCTGTCACTAATAACACAGGTCGAGATGCAGGACAGGAACCCGGAAGTGACCGACAGGCTGCTTCAGCATGCCGCTGCACCGGCCCCCTGGGCCCCACAACGATGGGACCGATGCCACAGGGACGGGCTCGAAACACTCTATAACCCCTCAAAAGAACAGCAGTCTAGCTCGCTTCCCCCGAGCCCTGCCACCATAAGCCTCAAGGGAGCTCATTTTGCGGCATCTCCCGGCGGGAGGGTGGCACCTGCACGGGACACATATCAAATGAAAGAGGGGGCACAGGGCTATCAGAAACAGCTGGCAGAGGGAGTCGCGAGACCACCCCACTGGGGGATCCACACCCCGAAAGTGATGAAGGTGGCGCAGATAGAGCCAACAGAGAAAACAGGACAAAATAAATAGGCTGCATTATGCAGCACAGTTGAGAAAGTGCCTTATCCCATATACTGATGAAGTAAATACAGGATCTGAGAACAAAATTGCACCAGAAGACACAAACACAAAGCTCCCTTACACTGAATCAGTGCTTGGGTCCACCAAAGTCAGTATTGTCCACTCCAGTCACAAACACAAAGCTCCCTTACACTGAATCAGTGCTTGGGTCCACCAAAGTCAGTATTGTCTACTCCAGTCACAAACACAAAGCTCCCTTACACTGAATCAGTGCTTGGGTCCACCAAAGTCAGTATTGTCCACTCCAGTCACAAACACAAAGCTCCCTTACACTGAATCAGTGTTTGGGTCCACCAAAGTCAGTATTGTCACATAAGAGAAGCCATGTTGGATCAGGCCAGTGGCCCATCCAGTCCAACACTCTGCGTCACATAAGAACATAAGAGAAGCCATGTTGGATCAGGCCAGTGGCCCATCCAGTCCAACACACTGTGTCACATAAGAACATAAGAGAAGCCCTGTTGGATCAGGCCAGTGGCCCATTCAGTCCAACACTCTGTGTCACATAAGAACATAAGGAGGGAAGGGGGGAAGGGAGGGAGGGAGGGAAGGGAGGGAGGGAGGGAGGAAGGGAGGAGGGAGGGAAGGAAGGAAGGAAGAAAGGAAGGAAGGAAGGAAGGAAGCAAGGGAGGAGGGAGGAAGGAAGGAAGGAAGGAAGGGAGGGAGGAAGGGAGGGAGGGAAGGGAGGGAAGGGAAGGAAGGGAGGAAGGGAGGGAGGGAAGGAAGGGAGGAGGGAGGGAGGGAAGGAAGGAAGGAAGAAAGGAAGGAAGGGAGGAGGGAGGGAAGGAAGGAAGAAAGGAGGGAAGGGAGGAGGGAGGGAAGGAAGGAAGGAAGGAAGGAAGGAAGGAAGGAAGGAAGGAAGGAAGGAAGGAAGGAAGGAAGGAAGGAAGGAAGGAAGGAAGCTGTTCGGCGCTGGCCGCTCCGTGGCCTCTCCGTGGCCTCCGCTGGTCACTGGAGGCCCTCCAGAGTCTCTGGAGGGCCTCCAGGGACCAGCGGAGGCCGCAGAGAGGCCTCAGCTGTTAGGTGCTGGTCACTCCGCGGCCTCTCCGCGGCCTCCGCTGGTCGCTGGAGGCCCTCCAGAGTCTCTGGAGGGCCTCCAGGGACCAGCGGAGGCCGCGGAGAGGCCTCAGCTGTTCGGCGCTGGTTGCTCCGCGGCCTCTCCGCGGCCTCCGCTGGTCGCTGGAGGCCCTCCAGAGTCTCTGGTGGGCCTCCAGGGACCAGCGGAGGCCGCGGAGAGGCCTCAGCTGTTCGGCGCTGGTCGCTCCGCGGCCTCTCCGCGGCCTCCGCTGGTCGCTGGAGGCCCTCCAGAGTCTCTGGAGGGCCTCCAGGGACCAGCGGAGGCCGTGGAGAGGCCTCAGCTGTTCGGCGCTGGTCACTCCGCGGCCTCTCCGCGGCCTCCACTGGTCGCTGGAGGCCCTCCAGAGTCTCTGGAGGGCCTCCAGCGACCAGCGGAGGCCGCGGAGAGGCCTCCGCCACCGCCGCTGGGTCCCGCGCGCGGGCGGGGAAGGCGGCGAGGGAGGGAGGGAGCATCCCTGCGCGTGCGCAGGGGCCCTGCACATGCGCAGGGATGCTCCCTCCCTCCCTCGCCGCCTTCCCCGCCGGCGCCCGCGGCCCACCACCTCCGGGGCTGGCTAAACCGGGACCTTTAATGGTCCTGGTATAGGCAGCCCGGGAGGCGGGAATTGGTGGCCAGAACCGGGAAAGTCCCGGGAGACCCTGTCTGCAGCAATATAAAAGAGCAGGAGTCCAACAGGATTTTAAAGGCTAACAACGTTTGGAGCAGGATAAGAGTTTTCATGAGTTGCTGCTCATTTCTTCAGATTCACTTCTTCAGATAAGTGATGCCGTCGGGATGGAGACAAGACCTGGAGCCTACAGTTTAAAGTGAGGTAATTCAATGAGAGATTCTGAAGCTCAAATACTTTGGCCACCAAATGAGAAGGGACCACTCCCTGGAGAAGATCCTGGTGCTGGGAAGCACAGAAGGCAAAAGAAGAAGGGAACGGCAAAAGATGAGATGGCTGGACAGCATTACTGATGTAACTAACACAAATTTGAGCAGACTTTGGAGGATGGTGGAAGACAGAAGGGCTTGGCGTGACTTGGTCCATGGGGTCGCAAAGAGTCGGGCTTGACTGTGCGACTGAACAACAACAAAATTCAAGGAGAGTCTGTACTTAACCCTAAGTAGATCGCTTTCAGTGAGCTCATTCCAAATTAAGGAGGGGAAAAGCTTCTCCATTGTTAGGATGTCTTATCTCCATTGGGAAAAAAAGAATGGTTCCGTGTGATATCAGGTGATACAAACTTTGCCTGTGTTGTTTGATAAGTGATGGTTTTCACTCTTCTATATGTTGGCCTGAGACATTATTTGCTTCCTGTGTTTTGTTGAAACATCTCTCCTCGCTTCTCCCACTCAGCTGGAGGGCAATTATTCAGATTATTGGCTGGAGTCACCTAAAGGCTAACATGGGAAGCATTGCACTCATTTTTCACTTGGCTTCATCTTTCTCTAGTGTCCCATCACCAGTGATCAAATTGCATTTACTACATGATCACTGATAGGTTGTATTCTTCCTAGGAGGAAAAGCGATGTCCGCGTTAGGAAGAAATCGGTGTATCGGAGAATGGAAGTGATGGTTACCTAAAATAGCAATAACTAAAAAGGGGGATGAGACATTTTATTCAAATTATAGTTCAAAAGCATTATAGTGCTTTTTGAACTATAATAGTCGCATGATACAGCTGGATCTCTTCAGATCTCAGAAGCGAGCAGGGTCAGTACTTGGGTGCAGGGGTGGAATTGTAGGGGTGGAGCTCCTTTGCATATTAGGCCACACACCCCTGCTGTAGCCAATACTTCAAGAGCTTACAAAAAAAGAGCCTTATAAGCCCTTAGAGGTGTGTGGCCTAACACGCAAAGAAGTTCCTGCTAGAATTCCACCCTTGCTTGTGTGGGTGTCCATGAAGGAAAACTCTGAAGAGAAAAGTCCCCAGGACTCAACAGGGATATTGGATTTTTATCTCCTTGCGTTACATACGCTAAACCCATTCTCGCCAAATAGAACTATACATCCACTGTATTCTAATCTATTTCTTTCTCTCTCTCTCTTTTTTGTATTAGTGTATTGGAATAATGTTTGTAACACTAAGCAACATATTAGATTTCTCTGACAGAACAGAACACTTTTAAGAAAAAGATGTTATTTGTTAACCCATGCTTGAGATGAGCCCAATGGAGCATGACAACGCACTCTACATTTATTACCCGATACAATTAAGAAACCAAATGACAGCCTCACATCATCACGGACCCATCAATCTCCAGTTCTGACATGTTTATGTCCTTGTGATTTTGTTCCCTCCCAGCTGAACCCCAACAGGTGATAGCCATATAACTAAACTTATTATTCTTTTATTCTGTTAAAAAAAATCTTCATTATTCTGTATGCTAATTTACTGCCCTCCTTCTATATTTAAGGCTATGATCACACTCGCTATATAATATAGTGGGTTCAAAGCATTGCAGAGACGAGATCATAGCGAGGACAGCTCTTTATTAAGGAAAGCATGGTGAAGGCTGCTCCCAACAAAAACTGATTTAGGGCCTGTGGGTCAAACCTATATACAATTCTAATCTCCCACGCTAGCCTGCCATTGGTTCATTCAAACAGACAGGGGTGTGTGATAGGTCTGTGATAGGTCTGTGATAGGTGCAGGGCGGCAGGTATTTGAATCTCACTACCCATGGGTAATGAAATTGCTGAGCAGTCGGGTTAGAACGGATAAAAGGAGGTACTTCTTCACCGAAAGGGTGATTAACATGTGGAATGCACTGCCACAGGAGGTGGTGGCAGCTACAGGCATAGCCAGCTTCAAGAGGGGGTTAGATAAAAATATGGAGCAGAGGTCCATCAGTGGCTATTAGTCACAGTGTGTATATATGTGTGTGTGTGTGTGTGTGCGTGTGTGTATATATATATATATATATGAATGAATTATTGGCCGCTGTGTGATACAGAGTGTTGGAAAGGATGGGCCATTGGCCTGATCCAACATGGCTTCTCTTATGTTCTTATGTGACTCGGAGTGTTGGACTGGATGGGCCATTGGTCTGATCCAACATGGCTTCTCTTATGTTCTTATGTGACTCGGAGTGTTGGACTGGATGGGCCATTGGCCTGATCCAACGTGGCTTCTCTTAGTTCTTATGTGACTCGGAGTGTTGGACTGGATGGGCCATTGGTCTGATCCAACATGGCTTCTCTTATGTTCTTATGTGACTCGGAGTGTTGGACTGGATGGGCCATTGGCCTGATCCAACGTGGGTTCTCTTAGTTCTTATGTGACTCGGAGTGTTGGACTGGATGGGCCATTGGCCTGATCCAACGTGGCTTCTCTTAGTTCTTATGTGACTCGGAGTGTTGGACTGGATGGGCCATTGGCCTGATCCAACATGGCTTCTCTTATGTTCTTATGTGACTCGGAGTGTTGGACTGGATGGGCTATTGGCCTGATCCAACATGGCTTCTCTTATGTTCTTATGTGACTCAGAGTGTTGGACTGGATGGGCTATTGGCCTGATCTAACATGGCTTCTCTTATGTTCTTATGTGACTCAGAGTGTTGGACTGGATGGGCCGTTGGCCTGATCCAACATGGCTTCTCTTATGTTCTTATTGTTATACAGTCCCCAAGTTATGCTTTCCTGGCTCCAATGAGCCAGCAGGAAGTATATACTTTAAGGCACATACATAACACGCTAAATAATGCACTTTCAATCCATGTTCAATGCCCTTTCTAACTGGATTTCACCATGTGAATTGGCAAGGTTCAGTTGGAAAGTCCATTGAAAGTAAATTGAAAGCGCATTATTTCGCGTATGCGACTGCATCCTGAGATTGCCATTTCTGTTTCCTTTGCATTCTGACCGAGGAAGTGTTCTTGCACACGAAAGCTCGCGCCCTGAATAAAACTTGGTGGGTCTTAAAAAGTGCATTTAAACAATGAGGATTTTCAACCACAACGGAAACAATTTGTGGCAGACATCTTGTTACGCAAGAAATTCCTTATAGAGAAGAAGCAAGAACATCTACTAAATTGCAAGGGGTTGGGCAAAGTTTATGCTTCCTCTGCCCAAGCTAAGAAAAACAGGGTAGTAATTTATATCAACAATCAAAGTTTAGAAATCCTTCAAGAATTAAAAAACAAACAAACTGGATTTCTTAATACAATATCGGGACAGTTTTTTGTACGTTCCTACAGTAGAATCAATCAACAGAATGTTGGGTTTTTTCCCCACTGGATGCTCTTCAATATAATTGTATGACTGCTCCTTGGTTCTCTTTTTTATGAATTACTTTTTCTTTTCTTTTTTTTTTAAATTGTTAATTATATCCTCACCAAGGCTGCATTATTTGAGGTGACAGACTACAGTGTTCGTTATTGTAAACTGAAAATCTGTTAATAAAAATCTGCTTAAAAAAAATAATTTTTTTAAAAAAATGAGAATGGAAGACATTTTATTCTGAAGCTCAGACTACCAGAAAGACAACTCCGGACCATGACATCAATATATGCTCCAAATGACAACAAAAGCAAAATCTATGAAAACTTTTATCAAACGCTATTAGATTTTTATGAAGGTCAAATCCTGATCTTTGGAGATATAAATGGAGTCCTCAGTCCTAAAAAAAGATAGATTGAAAAATGTTGGGGGGAGATGCCATTGCACTCTAACCTTGCTCTGAAGAGAAGGGCAACTGGAAACCACCTTTGCTTCTCCCTTGCCTTGAAAGTCCCTTGTTGGGATTGCTATAAATCAGCTGCAACTTGATGCAGCCTTCCCCCTGATGTTGGAATAGCAATTGCCTTTCAGCCACTGATTCATCTGAGAGAATTATTTTGGGACCTCTGAACCCTTTACTTGGGGCACCGGAATAGAAATGGGTGAACATTTTGGAAAAGGAAAGGTCCCCTGTGCAAGCACCAGTCGTTTCCAACTCTGGGGTGACGTTGCTTTCACAACGTTTTCACGGCAGCCTTTTTATGGGGTGGTTTGCCATTGCCTTCCCCAGTCCTCTACACTTTCCCCTCAGCAAGCTGGGGTACTCATTTTTCTGACCTCAGAAGGATGGAAGGCTGAGTCAACCTTGAGCCGGCTACCTGAAAACCCAACTTCCGGGGATCGAACTCAGGTCGTGAGCAGAGCTTAGGACTACAGTACTGCAGCTTTAACACTCTGCACCACATTTTGATGCAGCTCTAATTAAAATCTCATTTTCCCCCTAACCAGGAAGGAAGGAAGGAATCATAGTATTGGAAAGGACTCCCAGGGTTATTTAGTCCAACCCCCTGCACAATGCAGGAAACTCACAAATACCTCCTGCTAAATTCACAGGATCAGCATTGCTGTCTGATGGCCATCTAGCCTCTGTTTAAAAAACCTCCAAGGAAGGAGAGACCACCACCTCCCGAGAAAGCCTGTTCCACCGAGAAACTGCTCTAACTGTCAAGAAGTTCTTCCTAATGTTTAGCTGGGAACTCTTCTGATTTAGTAATTTCAATCCATTGGTTCTGCTCCAACTTTCTGGGGCCACAGAAAACAATTCTGCACCATCCTCTAAATGACAGCCCTTCATGTACTTGAAGATGGGGATCGTATCACCTCTCAGCTGCCTCCTCTCCAGGCTAAACATGCCCATCTCCTTCAACCTTCCTTCATAGGAAGCTAAATCTTCAGGAACCAACTAAAACCATTCTGTATATTCCCATGAAGAAAAATGTAGATGTAAAACACTGCTTAAGAAAAGACCAATTGGTCGCTGAGTACAATTAAAAGCAACTATTTTCGAAGTCGTAAACCTAATCGCACAGGTTGCTATTTGATGGTGCTCAGTGCAGAAATCCACTAAAGCTGTCCAATTTGCACTGCCCCGCAATTCATCAGTTTTTATGAGGCCTCTTCGCATATTTATGCTGCGGATGTAAAAGTGTCTCTTTTCGCAATTGCTTGTAGTAATTTGGAGCATTGCTGTGGGGTTCCTCTGTTAATAATCCACGCGAATGGTACTACAATACCAGCATTATAGAAGGACATTGTAATACTTGTTAAAGAGAGACATGGTGATCAAGCCCATAGAGAATTATGGGAGTCTCCATTTGTTAGGGCATTTAAAAGATTTCTGGTGCTGAACAAAATAGCTTAAAGGTAAAGTGAAGCTTAATCATTATAAGCCTAGTAATCTTCAAGAGAGGATTGGAAAAGCATATGGAGCAGAGGTCCATCAGTGACTATTAGCCACAGTGTATTGTTGGAACTCTCTGTCTGGGGCAGTGATGCTCTGTATTCTTGGTGCTTGGGAGTGGCAACAGTGTGAGGACTTCTAGTGTTTTGGCCCCACTGATGGACCTTCTGATAGCACCTGGTTTATTTGACCACCGTGTGACACAAAGTGTTGGACTGGATGGGCCATTGGCCTGATCCAACATGATTTCTCTTACGTTCTTATGTCTGAGGCAGTGATCCTCTGTCTTCTTGGTGTTTGGAGGGCAAGCGTGGGAGGGCTTCTGGAGTTCCAGCCCTACTGATGGACCTCCTGATGGCACCTGGGTTTTTATGGCCACTGTGTGACACAGAGTGTTGGACTGGATGGGCCATTGGACTGATCCAACATGGCTTCTCTTATGTTCCAGTATTTCAGTGTATTTCTCTTTTATAATAGTGTATCAGAATAATGTTTTATATCGACATACTCAAATAAGGGCTATTAGCTATTTATCTCATTACATATACTTAACCCATTTTCATTTTATGTATTCTTGTTTTCTAATGGCAGACTAGAATGACGTTTATAACGTATAGATCGATGTTGATAAGTAGATTGGATGGACTGCAACTAGGATGTCTTTTTGTGATTTACCTAGATTTGCAGAAACACCATTTGGCGGGGAATTTTATTACCTTTTTTGGCTATCCAGACCAAATGGCCAAGCCACACTGTTTCGTGTGACCATGCGATCAGTTAGTTTGCCCTCTTAATCAACAAACTGCATGTATTTCATCACCTGGCCCAGCAAAGGGATCCCCTCGTCTGATGAAGTGTGCTTAGAGAGCACACGAAAGCTGACGTTCTAAATAAAACTTGGTTGGGCTTAAAGGTGCTCCTTGACTCCTGCTTTGTTCAACTGCTTCAGACCAACACGGCTGCCCTCTTAGATCTACCTTATGTTCTTATAAGCAATCCTGACAGGATGGAAGTTCTGCTTGCGATCCAAAGGCCTGAACTGTATAGCAGGAGACCAATGGGAGAAAACTGGGGCGGTGGGGGAATATAGCAGCATGCAAGCTTACAGTGTCATTTCTGGGAGGCGGAGGAGGAGGAGGAGGAGGAGGAGGAAGAAGAGTTGGTTTTTATACCCCCTTTTCTCCACCTTTAGGAGCCTCAGAGAGGCTACAACTGCCTTGCCTTCCTCTCCCCACAACAGACACCCAGTGAAGTAGGTGGGAATGAGAGAGCTCTGAGAGAACTGCTCTTGAGAGGCACGGCTTTGAAAGAACTTGTGACTGACTCAAAGTTCACTCGGAGGAGGAGGAAAGAATCCATTGGTGTAGACTCTATTTGCGTAATCACCTTTAACAAATCACCACCGTTGATTTCCCCCCCTCTTTCATAGAAAGTTCATAGAAGAATCATGAGTTGGGTCCCCATATATATATCTGCAGCAGGAAGTCCTGTCAACTTCTTGTGACCGACCCCTAATGGGGGCCGGAGGATATTCAGAGAGGCGGCTGAATAAAGCCAGCGCCTGTCCTTCAGACTGCTGGTATTTCAAGGAGGTCCCCCATCCAAGTACTTGCCAGAGTCCACCCAGCTTAGCTTCCAAGATCTGAAGAGATCAGGCTTGCCAGTTTGGTGTAGTGGTGAAGCGTGCAGACTCTTATCTGGGAGAACCGGGTTTGATTCCCCACTCCTCCACTTGCAGCTGCTGGAATGGCCTTGGGTCAGCCATAGCTCTCATAGACCTTCTTCCCCTGTAGTGGTTAAGTGTGCAGACTCTTATCTGGGAGAACCGGGTTGATTCCCCACTCCTCCACTTGCACCTGCTGGAATGGCCTTGGGTCAGCCATAGCTCTCATAGACCTTCTTCCCCTGTAGTGGTTAAGTGTGCGGACTCTTATCTGGGAGAACCAGGTTTGATTCCCCACTCCTCCACTTGCACCTGCTGGAATAGCCTTGGGTCAGCCATAGCTCTCATAGACCTTCTTCCCCTGTAGTGGTTAAGTGTGCGGACTCTTTTCTGGGAGAACTGGGTTTGATTCCCCCCTCCTCCACTTGCACCTGCTGGAATGGCCTTGGGTCAGCCATAGCTCTCATAGACCTTCTTCCCCTGTAGTGGTTAAGTGTGCAGACTCTTATCTGGGAGAACCGGGTTTGATTCCCCACTCCTCCACTTGCACCTGCTGGAATGGCCTTGGGTCAGCCATAGCTCTCATAGACCTTCTTCCCCTGTAGTGGTTAAGTGTGCAGACTCTTATCTGGGAGAACCGGGTTTGATTCCCCACTCCTCCACTTGCACCTGCTGGAATGGCCTTAGGTTGGCCATAGCTCTCATAGACCTTCTTCCCCTGTAGTGGTTAAGTGTGCGGACTCTTATCTGGGAGAACCGGGTTTGATTCTCCACTCCTCCACTTACACCTGCTGGAATGGCCTTGGGTCAGCCATAGCTCTCATAGACCTTCTTCCCCTGTAGTGGTTAAGTGCGCGGACTCTTATCTGGGAGAACCGGGTTTGATTCCCCACTCCTCCAGTTGCAGCTGCCCCACTCCTCCAGTTGCAGCTGCCGGGTCAGCCATAGCTATCGCAGGAGTTGTCCTTGAAAGGGCAGCTGGTGTGAGAGTCCTCTCAGCCCCACCCACCTGACAGGGTGTCTGTTGTGGGGGGAGAAGATATAGAACATTGTGAGCCACTCTGAGACTCTGATTCCGAGAGAAGGGCGGGGTATAAATCTGCAGTCTTCTTCTTCTTCAAGTCAGGGCAAGTGGTGGCTTCTTTTATTGAGTCCATCTCACGTTTACTCTTTGTATGCAGCCTGCAGCTTTTCCTAGCATCATTGTCTTTTCCAGTGAATCTTGTCTTCTTGTTTTGCGAGCGAACGGCGACAGCATCCGTTTCAACGTTTCCGCTTCTAGAGAGAATCCAGGCTTGCTTTGATCTGCAGCCCACTTATTTATTTATTTGGTGGCCCACTCTCCCCCCAACACCACGTTTCAAACGAATCAATTTTCTTTCTGTCAATTTTCTTCATTTACGTCATTGATTTTACTTATGCACTCATTTTCCCCCTACTTTTCTTCCCAGCAGGGACACAAACCAGCTTACAAATACTAAGACAACAATTTAAATAAACACGCTGAGGGAGAGGGGGGGGGGCAGACAGGTGTGGAGCCTCCTTGACCTGCTGACACCGGTGTCAGATCAAGGGACTTATGAGCCAAAGGCTTGCTCTTCTGACTTTCATTAGCTTGCCATCAAGTCACAATTGAATTACAACAACCCTGTAGAGCTTTCAAGGCAAGAGATGTTTCAAGGAGAGCCAGTTTGGTGTGGAGAGCCAGTTTGGTGTAGTGGTTAAGTGCGCGGACTCTTATCTGGGAGAACCAGGTTTGATTCCCCACTCCTCCACTTGCACCTGCTAGCATGGCCTTGGGTCCGCCATAGCTCTCGCAGAGGTTGTCCTTGAAAGGGCAGCTGCTGTGAGAGCCCTCTCCAGCCCCACCCACCTCACAGGGTGTCTGTTGTGGGGGAGGAAGGGAAAGGAGATTGTGAGCCGCTCTGAGACTCTTCGGAGTGGAGGGCGGGATATAAATCCAATATCTTCATCTACCTCACAGGGTGTCTGTTGTGGGGGGGAGGTAAAGGAGATTGTGAGCCGCTCTGAGACTCTTCTGAGTGGAGGGCGGGATATAAATCCAATATCTTCATCTACCTCACAGGGTGTCTGTTGTGAGGGAGGAAGGTAAAGGAGATTGTGAGCCGCTCTGAGACTCTTCGGAGTGGAGGGCGGGATATAAATCCAATATCTTCTTCTTCTTCTTCTGTTCAGAGATGGTTTGCTATTGATGGCCTCTGCATAGCAACCCTGGAATTCCTTGGTGGTCTCCCATCCAAGTAATAGCCAGGGCCAACCCAAAGAAGAAGGAGGAGGAGGAGGAGGAGATGGGATTTATATCCTGCCCTTCATTACGTGAAGGAGTCTCAGAGCGGCTTACAATCTTTAGCTTGGAGAAACGTCGACTGCGGGGTGACATGATGGAGGCTTACAAGATTATGCATGGGATGGAGAAAGTAGAGAAAGAAGTCCTTTTCTCGCTTTCTCACAATACAAGAACTCGTGGTCATTCGATGAAATTGCTGAGCAGTCAGGTTAAAACGGATGAAAGGAAGTATTTTTTCACCCAAAGGGTGATTAACTTGTGGAATTCACTGCCACAGGAAGTGGTAGCGGCTACAAGCATAGCCAGCTTCAAGATTGGGTTGGATAAAAATATGGAGCAGAGGTCCATCAGTGGCTATTAGCCACAGTGTGCATATATATATATAATTTTTTTGGCCACTGTGTGACACAGTGTTGGACTGGATGGGCCATTGGCCTGATCCAACATGGCTTCTCTTATGTCCTTATGTTCTCCTCACCCACTAAGTTGTGGGATCCTGTGAGCAAAAAATTCTACTTCGTAAGCTACTGGCATTAAAATTGTGAGCTCCTGCATAAATTGTTGTGTTCTGGGGCCATTTTTCCTGAGCTGAGACAACAATGTGTGAGCTGGAGGCTAAAAAACTGTGAACCAGCTCACATTAACTCAGCTTAGAAAGAACACTGCCTGTGAGGTTGGTGGGGCTGAGAGAGCTCTCCCAGAACAGCTCTTGAGAGGAATAGCTCTGAGAAAACTTGTGACTGACTCAAGGTCATATCAGCAGGTGCATGTGAAGGAGTGGGGAATCAAACCCGGTTCTTCCAGATAAGAGTCTGTGCACTTAACGACTACACCAAACTGCCTACATAGGGTTGCTGGCAGTGTTCACTCTAAGCTGAGTTAACGTGAGCTAGTTCGCAGATTTTTTTAGCCTCCAGGTCACACATTTTTGTTTTAGCTCAGGAAAAAATGGCCCCAGAACACAACAAATTATGCAGTAGCTCATAACTTCAATGCCAGTAGCTCACAAAGTAGAATTTTCGCTCACAACACTCTGCAGCCTAGAGGGAACTTCAGGTCCCCTTTTTTGCTCCATCAGCGGGATTTAGGGGGTGTTCCAGGGGTGGGTGGGACACTGGAAATGTCATGTGGGGACATTCTGGTATTTGGTCAAAGCTCTATGGTTTTCCTGCTTTTAAAACCACTGACATTCTGAGTGGACAATAATGATCTTAATGGACCAAAAAGCCTGATTCAGTAGAAGGCAGCTTCATGTGATTCAGTAATAGTGCCGTATTCCCTGTAAAAGAGGTTGAGATGTGCGGTGACGATCGTTATTCAGTGCAAAGCAGCGCCACAAGCCTATCAGCATCGCTATTATGCCCTGTCGCCAATGATCATTCACCTCAAAGGTAGCCTGAGTGGAACTAGGGCCTGACGGAGAGAAACTCCACCGCAAATTTCCCCCTTCACATCCCTATTACACATTCTGCTCAACGCAGCACGTTTGGTAATGAGGTCTTAGCACCAAACAGATGTATCTGAAAGGATATTGTTGACATTATTCCCACGAAATTACTGGGTACATTCAGCTCGCTGCTAACGCCCTTGACCTTTGGAACATCTCCACCAATAGCTAGATGCTGATATCTGCTCGGTGCCATTGCATAAAAAAATGAAAGGGGAGAGCTGAGAGATGCCGGTACTTGCAATTTACATACAAATGAGCGTCTTTAAGGAAACAGAAACAAATCCACATCTTGGGATGATAGGAAACCTATCAAAACCAGCATTTTTTTTTGTTCCAAAAAATGTGTTCTTTTAATGTTCTGCTCTCCTTTAATGACTTCTTCGGTGAATGTACATCCCTCCTCAAAGCTCGTAATTCTGACAGAAGATGCGACTCGCACAATCAAGAATAAGATTTCTTTCTTGCTTTCATATTTTCTTGCATGCTTGCTTTCATTCTTAGAAGAAGAATATGCAAATGTACACAGTAGTACACACTTCTAATAAAGCAGAAGCACAAGTGAAAGGGGCTTTTTTTTGTAGCAGGAACTCCTTTGCGCATTAGGCCACACATCGTTGATGTAGCCAATCCTCCAAGAACTTACAGTAGACCCTGTACGAAGAGCCCTCTAAGCTCTTGGAGGATTGGCTACATTTATTTATTTATTTAATTCGATTTTTAGCCCGCCCTTCCCATAAAACAGGCTCAAGGCAGGTGACATCATAAAAACAATCAACAGTAAAAAAAAACGGTAAAAGACCAATTTAAAATACATAAAATCTAAAACTACGGAGTGACAACAGAGACTCAAATAGCAGGTTCTGCCTCACAGATACGGCCTATTGTCCAGGTCCAGCAGATCTTGTAGTGCTGGGATGGAATGAGGGGGGGAGGCCGGTAACAAGTGACGTCCACTGCCTCAGCTGAAAGCCTGGCGAAAGAGCTCTGTTTTACGGGCCCTGCAGAACTGAAGCAGATCCTGCAGGGCCCAGATCTCCAGGGGGAGCTCATTTCACCAGGCAGGGGTCAGGGCTGAAAAGACCCTGGACCTCATTGAGGCCAGATGGATGTCTCTGGGGCTGGGTATTACCAAAATTTGTTGGGTCGCTGATCATAAAGACCTATGGGATTCATACAGGGAGAGGTGGTCCTGAAGGTTTGCTGGCCCCTGGCCATATCAGGGGTATGTGGCCAAATATACAAATGAGTCCCTGCTACAAAAAAAATCCCTGTAGAAAACAAAGAGGAAGAGTGTGCTGGAGATTGTGGGACCTACATGGACAGAACGTGGGTCAGGGGATGCAAAGTAGAGAGACTGAGCAAAACAAATTGGTCAGCTTGAACCAAAAAAGCTGGTGGGATCCAACCGTGAGTGCGTAAAGTACCATTGGGCTACATCCAGGTCACAACTTATGGTGACCCCAGCAAGGGACTTCCAAGGCAAGTGAGAAGCAGAAGTGGTTTGTCAATGCTTTCCTCTGCAGAATCATCCTTGGTGGTCTCTCATCCAAGATTTATGGAGACCCCAGCAAGGGAATTTTAAAGCAAGTGAGAAGCAGAGGGGATTGACCATTGCCTTCCTCTATAGAATTTTCCTTGGTGGTCTCCCTTCCAAGTACTGACCCTGCTTAGCTTCCAACTTATAGTAACCCTAAGAACATAAGAGAAGCCATGTTGGATCAGGCCAATGGCCCATCCAGTCCAACATTCTGTGTCACAGAAGAACATAAGAGAAGCCATGTTGGATCAGGCCAGTGGCCCATCCAGTCCAACACTCTGTGTCACATAAGAACATAAGAGAAGCCCTGTTGGATCAGGCCAATGGCCCATCCAGTCCAACATTCTGTGTCACAGAAGAACATAAGAGAAGCCATGTTGGATCAGGCCAGTGGCCCATCCAGTCCAACACTCTGTGTCACACAGTGGCCAAAAAAATCTATCTATCTATCTATCTATCTATCTATCTATCTATCTATCTATCTATCTATCTATCTATCTATCTATCTATCTATCTATCTATCTATCTATCTATCTATTTATCATCTATCTATCAACACATATATACAGACTGTGGCTAATAGCCACTGATGGACTTCTGCTCCAAATTTTTATCTAACCCCCTCTTGAAGCTGGCTATGCTTGTAGCCACTACCACCTCCTATGGCAGTGAACCCTAGCAAAGGCCTTTCAGAGCAAGTGGCAAGCAGACTTGCTTTGCCATTGCCCTCATCTGCAGAGTCTTCCTTGGTGATCTCCCTTCCAGGTACTGGCCCTGCTTAGTTTCCAACTTATGGTGACCCCAGCAAGAGTCTTTCAAGGCAAGTGAGAAATAGAGGGGGTTTGCCATAGCCTTCCTCTGCAGAGTCTTCCATGGTGGTCTCCCACCCAAGATATATGATGATCTCCCCAGCAAGGGGATTTCAGGGCAAGTAAGAAACAGAGGAGGTTTGCCATTGCTTTCTTCTGCAGAGTCTTCCTTAGTGGTCTCCCATCTAGGACTTACGGTGACTTCAGCAAGGGGCTTTGAAGGCGAGTGAGAAACAGGGGTGGTTTACTATTGCCTTCATTGTCACACCCTTCCTTGGTGGTTTGCCATCTAAGGACCAACCCTGCTTAGCTTCTGAGATCTGCAAGATGAAGCTAGGCCCTACCGCCGTCCCTCCCTACGATCTCCGCGTCTGGCGGCAAGATGATTGATGCTTTTCTAAATTAAAACTTAACTCTTTGCCAAGTAGTATGGGTAAACAAGACATTTACCTTTCTCCGATGCCAGTTGTGTTTGAAAGTTCAAGTGCTCCTCTTACCTTTGCCAACACGCCGCTTCGGAAAACCGAAAACAGGAGCTTCCTCTTTATTTGCTCGGCGACATCTCTATTTCCCATTAGATGGGAAACAATCAACCCAGGAAGATCTTTATTTATCCTCTTTATTCCTTAACTCTGTCCAATACAGGAAACGTATTATTAAGCAATCAAGAATGTGCCGCGGCAATCATAAGGTGATTATATTCCAACACTGTAAGTGGCAAAATGCTGCCTAGGAAAGCTTTCTCTTGAGATGCTGCTACTATCATTTGCAGAATATGAATTTCTAGTAGGAACTGGAATACCGGAGAGGATAAAGGTAGGGTGGACTAGCTCTTTAGCCCTCTCCTCCTTTCACCAACAACCAGCATCATTATGGAGAGGCGGCTACTGACCCGCCGCCTCGCCGATGTAGGGGTGAGGGGGTCTGCCTTACAATGGCTTGCCTCCTTCCTCGAGGATCGGGGACAAAGGGTGGCAATTGGGGGCGAGCTGTCCCAGAGGCGCACACTGGATTGCGGAGTGCCTCAGGGGGCAGTTCTCTCACCGATGTTATTTAACATCTACATGCGCCCCCTTGCCCAGATTGCCAGGAGACACGGACTTGGGTGCCATCAATACGCAGATGACACCCAACTCTATCTGCTAATGGACGGCCGGCCTGACTGCGTCCCAGAGAATTTAGACCGGGCCCTGCAGGATTTGGCAACCTGGTTGAGGAAGAGCGGGCTGAAACTGAATCCAGCGAAGACAGAAGTCCTTTGTCTGGGTCGGGGCGCTCGGGGAGGGGAAATACTTCTCCCGGTCTTCGACGGGGCGCCGTTGAAAGCGGCGCACCGAGTTAAGAGCCTGGGAGTTTTACTGGAGCCTGCATTATCAATGGAGGCCCAGATTGCAGCCACTGCCAAGTCAGCCTTTTTCCATCTAAGGCGGGCAAAGCAGTTGGCTCCCTTCCTAGAGCGCCAAGATCTGGCAATGGTGCTTCATGCAACGGTCACCTCGAGACTGGATTACTGTAATGCCCTCTACATGGGGCTGCCTCTGTGCCGAACCCGGAAGCTGCAACTGGTGCAGAACGCAGCGGCTAGACTGTTGCTGGGACTCCCTAAATGGGAGCACATACAGCCTGGGCTGCGCGAACTGCACTGGCTGCCAGTTACATACCGGGTTCGTTACAAAGTGCTGGTCATTACCTTTAAAGCCCTATATGGTCGAGGACCTGTCTACCTTAGGGACCGTCTCTCCTCATATGAACCCCAGAGAGCACTGAGGTCAGCCGGGAAAAACCTGCTGACTGTCCCCGGACCGAGAGAGGTGAAGCTGCAAAGCACCCGTAACCGGGCCTTCTCCTCTGTAGCCCCGAGCCTATGGAACCAACTTCCAGAGGAAATGCGGGCCCTGCGGGACCTAGAACAGTTCCGCAGGGCCTGCAAGACCTTCCTCTTCAGACTGGCTTTCCCTGATCGAAATGGAAATTACGAAGGAAACCGCCATCAGAAAAAGTAAATGTAGCACTAGCACTTTTAAAAAATTAACTTAAATTTAAAGCCTAACCAGATTTTAATTAAATGTTTGATGTTTGATGTAGTTTTATTCACCTGTATAATCTGGCTCTGAGCCATGTTGTTAGCCGCCCTGAGCCTGCTCCGGCGGGGAGGGCGGGATACAAATAAAATTTGTTGTTGTTGTTGTTGTTGTTGTAGTTATAGGTGGTTTTTATAGGACCGTAAGGATGTTTTTTTTTTTTTAATTAGGAACTCCTTTGCGCATAAGGCCACCCCCCACCCATACAGGGCTCTTAGTACAGGGCCTACTATAAGCTCCAGGAGGACTGGCTACATCAGAGGGATTCGGCCTAATATGCAAAGCAGTTCCTGCTACAAACAGGGCTAGATCTAGGGGGGAAGAAGAAGAAGATGATGATATTGGATTTATATCCCACCCTATACTCTAAATCTCATTGTCAAGCATACAAATCATTCCTAGTATAAAGCTGTATTGTTTACTTTCTTCCTCAGCTGGTGCAAATCAAAACTATGTAATCCATTCTCTAGTTCGCACCTCTTGTAACAAATGTAGGAATGCCAGCTTTGAAGATAGTGCCTCCCCGGGACAATTCCCAGGTTTGAGCCTGGGACCCAGGATGTTGCTAACCACAAAAGATAACTGAACCTGTGATTGTAGCTTTTCACATGCCTATGTTAGAATTCCTAATGATCTCTAGTATCTTTTTGATGTATCCCTTAAAGCCAGCTGCTATGTGTTATACTGTATTACTTTCAATCTGGTCCTTCCACGGACACCATGGATTATCAATAAACCAATACTGTGTTTCTAAATCATCGTTTGGTTCTTTTGAAACTCCTATGCTTGACACTCATACCGTTTTCGCACACAGTTTACCACGCGGTCACGTTCCTGTTCTCTCTGCGGTGTCCGTCAGATTTCCCACTATCTGCGTCGAAGTTACAGGAAGTGCCGCAGCTTTTGCATAGCAAACGTAAACTGCTAAAACCCAGTTTATGTTTGCTATGCAAAAGCCGCGGCGCTTCCTGTAACTCCGGTGCAGATAGTGGGAAATCCAACGGATGCTGCAGGGAGAACAGGAACGTGACCGCGTGTAAGCTTTGTGGGAAAACGGTATCAGAGTCTCAGACCGGTCACAATCTCCTTTACCTCCCCCTTCTCTGAGGTAAAGGTGGGGCTGAGAGAGCTCGGGCAGAAGCTGCCCTTTCAAGGGCAACTCCTACAAGAGCTATGGCTGACCCGGTTCTAGGAAAAAAGCCCAAAGGAAAAACCCCACAGACATAAATTCTCACAGGGAAAAAGCCCCCATGGAAAATGGTGACATGGAAATAAACCAACATGGAAATAAGCCCACATGGAAAGAAGCCCATACTGAAAGAAGCCCACATGGAAAGAAGCCCCCATGGAAAAACATGTAAAGCACCATAGATGTTTATAATTGTGGAATAGGGTTGCCATGGAATAGGGAATAGGGTTGCCATGGAATAGGGAATAGGGAATGGTGGAACCAGCTGCTGGAAGAGGTGCGGGCCCTACGGGACATTAGCCAATTCCGTAGGGCGTGCAAAACCGCCCTCTTCCGGCTAGCCTTCCAAGATGAAACCTGAAATGAACACCATGCCATCACTAACATCAACAATTGAGTTAGCAATAAGATAAGATTATTTTAGATTGATTTTAGATTTTTATATTATGTAAATTTAATGGTAAATTTTAAATGGTACAGAAATGTATAATTGTTTTATTGTTTAACATGGCTTTTGCCACACTCTGTAAGCCGCCCTGAGCCTGCCTCGGTGGGGAGGGCGGGGTATAAATAAAATTTTATTATTATTATTATTAGGGTTGCCAAGTTCAATCCAAGAAATATCTGGGAACTTTGGGGGTGGAGCCAGAAGCAAGGTTGTGACAAGTACAATTGAACTCCAAAGGGAGTTCTGGCCATCACATCTAAGGGGACCACGGTCCTTTTAAATACCTTCCCTCCATAGGAAATAATGAAGGATAGGGACACCTTCTTTGGGGGCGCATAGAATTGGACCCCCTGGTCCAATCTTTTTGAAACTTGGAGGGTATTTTGGGGAGAGGCACTGAATGCTATGCTGTAAATTTGGTGCATCTACCTCAAAAAACACACACACCCAGAGCCCAAGAGACCAGTGGATTAATTCTCCGCTATACCATTTTTTATTAATTCCAACTATGTTTATTAATTTATTCCTTCCATATTCTTGCCAGAGTCAGTCCTGCTTAGTTTCTTAGATCTATGAGGCTTTAACTACCTCTGCTATTTAAGAAAGAGAAGCTATCACAGAGCAGGCAGTAATCTGCCTAATCCCAAAACCATACATTTTGACATTCCTGAAAAGTATAGGCAATGGATACTTCACAATTCTGGTGTGGAAAAATCCAGACAGAATTCTGGTTTTAGGTGATGGAGATCGTATGCTTGAATTAAACAAAGATACCATCTATGGAGATGACACCTTTGATAAAGTGCCAGATATGTTTTACCAACTGCACACATGGTAAGCCAAGGTGTGTAATTCATATCCACCATGTATTTACATTTTATTTCGAAAAAAGAACATGGACCCCTATAATGGAACGTTTGAAATAATTAAGCTATTGATTCCAGATAAACTGTTGCTGGGGGCACAATGCTCTTAATTCCTTGTTCCATTTCAGTCATCCCAGTCTGTGGTCTCTATTCGATGGACTGGCTTGTCACAAACTAACATTGGCTAATGCTCAGGCAGGTTGCCTAGAGGTAGAAAAGAGGAAATATGAGGTACCACATGACATGGTTGCCACTTCTGTGCAACAATGTGAGCAGGTGGAAGATAAACTTAGTTGCTTAAAGAGATGGGCTAATTTGCAATGAAGAATTATATCTGAGTTGTTATTGTTGTTAAATGATTGTTGCTTTTGCTATTAGGGTTCAATAGTCTTTTGCCGTGGTCACTGGGCGTACCACAACGTACTAACATTAAAAAAAAGTTTGACAAATTGTAAATTAATAAAGTTAAAGTATTTAATTTTATTTAAATATATATTCCTATGTAGAGTTTACTTTCTGTTGTTATTGTTTTCCCTTCTTAAGTTTGTTGATAACAAAATGGTCACTTCTTGCTGTATGTGAATATGCCATATCTTAATCCTAAAATAACAACAAAATATTATTAATGGTTATCCACAATTATATATATCTATGGTGCTTTACATATTTTTCCATTGGGTTTTTTTTCTTATGTGGGCTTCTTTCAGTATGGGCTTTTCCCATGTGGGCTTTTTTCCATGGGGGATTCTTTCCTGTGAGCATTTATGTCCATGTTTTTTTTTTCCTTTGGACTTTTTTCCTTTATGCTTTTTTCCAGTTACTGGCTGACCCAAGGCCACTCCAGCAGGTGCAAGTGAAGGAGTGGGAAATCAAACTTGGTTCTCCCAGATAAGAGTCTGCACACTTAAGCACTACAGGGGAAGAAGGTCTATGGGAGCTATGGCTGACCCAAGGCCATTCCAGCAGCTGCAAGTGGAGGAGTGGGGAATCAAAACTGGTTCTCCCAGATAAGAGTCTGCACACTTAACCACTACAGGGGAAGAAGGTCTATGAGAGCTATGGCTGACCCAAGGCCATTCCGGCATCTGCAAGTGGAGGAGTGGGGAATCAAATCCGGTTCTCCCAGATAAGAGTCCGCACACTTAACCACTACAGGGGAAGAAGGTCTACGAGAGCTATGGCTGACCCAAGGCCATTTCAGCAGGTGCAAGTGGAGGAGTGGGGGATCAAACCCGGTTCTCCCAGATAAGAGTCTGCACACTTAACCACTACAGGGGAAGAAGGTCTATGAGAGCTATGTCTGACCCAAGGCCATTCCAGCAGGTGCAAGTGGAGGAGTGGGGAATCAAACCCGGTTCTCCCAGATAAGAGTCTGCACACTTCACCACTACAGGAGAAGAAGGTCTATGAGAGCTATGGCTGACCCAAGGCCATTCCAGCAGGTGCAAGTGGAGGAGTGGGGAATCAAACTCGGTTCTCCCAGATAAGAGTCTGCACACTTAACCACTACAGGGGAAGAAGGTCTATGAGAGCTATGGCTGACCCAAGGCCATTCCAGCAGGTGCAAGTGGAGGAGTGGGGAATCAAACCCGGTTTTCCCAGATAAGAGTCTGCCCACTTAACCACTACAGGGGAAGAAGGTCTATGAGAGCTATGGCTGACCCAAGGCCATTCCAGCAGGTGCAAATGGAGGAGTGGGGAATCAAACTTGGTTCTCCCAGATAAGAGTCTGCACACTTTACCACTACACCAAACTGGCTTTCAGAGCAGAGGGGGCAATTGCCTAGGGCACTGCCAGAGGGGAGGGCACAGAATTGGGTACGGTGTCCATTCTATTCTATAGCTCCATAATCCCATAAGGGGGTATCATTTTTTAATTTTGCCTCAAAAACACACACACACACACATGTAGATCCAGTCCTGGCTACCAAAAAAAAGTCCTGCAGCTGAGCAGCCATGTTAGTCTGTACTAGAAGAGCAAGATTCAAGTCCAGTAGCACCTCAAAGAACAGCATTTCCTGGGTTGCGCTGACCTGGATAGGCCAAGCAATCCCAATCTCACCAGATCATGGAATAGGGTTGCCAATCCCCAGGTGGGGGCAGGGGATCCCCCGGTTTGGAGGCCCTCCCCCCGCTTCAGGGACATCAGAAAGCGGGGGGAGGGGAGGGAAATGTCTGCTGGGAACTCTGTTATTCCCTATGGAGATTTATTCCCATAGAAAATGATGGAGAATTGATCCGTGCGTATCTGTGGCTCTGGGGGAGCTGTTTTTTAAGGTAGAGGCACCAATTTTTCAGCACAGCATCTAGTGCCTCTCCCCAAAATATCCCCCCAATTTTCAAAACAATTGGACCAGGGGGTCCAATTCTTTGAGTCCCAAAAGAAAGTGCCCCTATCCTTCATTATTTCCTATGGAAGGAAGGCTTTGAAAATGTGATGGCCAGAGCTTCCTCTGGAGTTCAATGATGCTTGTCACAGCCTTGATCTTGGCTCCGCCCCAATGTCTCCTGGCTCCATCACCAAAGTCTCCTGGCTCCACCCCCAAAGTCCCCAGATATTTCTTAAATTGGACTTGGCAACCCTATCGTGGAAGCTAATCAGAGTTGAGTCTGGCAAGTACTTGGGAAGCTCTTTTTTTTTTTTTTGCAGGAAAAGCCCAGCAGGAATTCATTTGCATATTAGGACACCCCCCCGATGTCACCATCCTTTCACACAGGGATTTCTGTGTAGAAAAAAGCCCAGCAGGAACTCCTTTGCATATTAGGCCATACCCCTGACACCAAGCCAGGGAGAACTATACTCTCACTGAGCATAGTTATACATCCACGGTATTCCAATGTGTTTCTCATGTATTGGTTGTTTATCCCCTTACATTGTGGAATGCTCTCCCGGAAGCCGCAAGGACCCTGCGGGATCTCTCCACTTTCCGCAGGGCCTGTAAGACCGAATTGTTTCGACAGGCCTTTGATATCTAACCGGGAGAGAACTGCCACCCGGCATCATATAGAGTTCTAGGTGATCACCGTCAGGAAATGAGAACTCGCTAATATTGTAGTGACACAGCACCGCGAAATGGTTTTTAAAAGCTTCAATTGTAATTGTAATTATGTTTTATTGGCTTTTATTGGTTTTAACTTGAGAATATGAATGTTGTTAGCCGCCCTGAGTCTGCTTGTGGAGAGGGCGGGATAGAAATTTAAAGTAATAAACAATAATAAATGAATTAATATCTTGAACCCATCCCCCACTATATTTTAGTGTATTTTTCTCCGAATGACAAACTATATGTATGTTGCATGTTAAAAGGTAAATTAGTTGGATGGGAAAACTTCTGAGAGAGAAATTCCTTCCTTGTGGCCCAGGTTTATAACAATAGAGTCATTAACAGACACTCACATTTTGACATACTACTATTTTGTTGCTTTCGCATGCTCATGCTACTCAGATCAAAGATATGCTCAATTTGTTAATTTTACTATTCTGTCATTGGATCTTATATTTGTACCATTTTACATTCTAAACCACTGCCTACCAGATAATTTTACGATTCTGTCATTGGATCTTAAATCTGCACCATTTTACATTTTGAGCCATTGCCTACCAGCTATGTGTGGCTCTGCTCACTGTGCCAGATTCCTCGTCTGATGAAGTGTGCTTAGAGAGCACACGAAAGCTTATGTT
Source organism: Heteronotia binoei (assembly GCF_032191835.1). Taxonomy (NCBI): domain Eukaryota; kingdom Metazoa; phylum Chordata; class Lepidosauria; order Squamata; family Gekkonidae; genus Heteronotia; species Heteronotia binoei. The sequence goes on along the minus strand of NC_083229.1, from coordinate 14,461,584 downwards.
CTGAATAAAACTAAGTTGGTCTTAAAGGTGCAATTGACTCCTGTTTTGTTCTACTATTTCAGACCAACATGGCTGTCCACTTGGATCTATCTGCATTCCTGTGTGTTCCTGTTCAAAAAAAGCCCTTGGATAGGAGACCTCCTTGAAACACCAGAGCTGGGAGACAGGAACAGGCTATATTCAGCCACCTCTCTGAATATCCTAAATGCCCCCAGTAGGTCTCTGTGACTTCCAAGTACACACAAGCACATAAAAATACAAAAAAATGCTTCTTGAATTATAATTGCCATAATAAAACCTTACTCCCAACATACTTTTTAAATTACTTTCTCCTATGTGGCCACAGTGGCGTGATGAAGATTCCCATCTGTCTGTTTTATATATTTGGGTTATTTTCCCATTTTTAAATGGGGGGAAATATAAGAAAGTTTGTCAAACTTTTAAGTTCAGCAAAATCCTCACCAGGGTTTGAACAATGGAGCACAGAAGCAAGTTTTTTTTTTTGGGGGGGGGGGTGGGATTAAGAAAGAAAGAGCACAATAAAATTTAGAGGCCCCAGAGCTCCACTTTTGTGAGCTCCTGCCCCAAATGAGGCCTGGCCACACCATTGATCTATATAGGGGCATTACAATATTGGTTGTTTTATTCTCAATCCCTTTCCGAAGAATCCCTGACACAGAGTTCCTCTTTCTCACTGCTGCAGCATATTGGGTTATCACTTCCATTGAGCTAGGGCGCTATGTCCCAAGATCTTTTTCACTCTCAGGGTGCAATCAGACACTTTAAATAATGCACTTTCAGTCCACTATCAGTGCACTTTTCAACTGGATTTCCCTGGGTAAACTGGCAAAATCCAGTTGGAAAATGTATTAAAAGTGGATTGAAAGTGCATTATTTAGTGTGCGTGATCACAAAGTCTCAGCAAGTTCAGATCCCATTAGCATATACTGGAGGTTGGGATGATTTATTTATGTTTTGTCCCAATACACATTGCTTTACACTTACGAACACTGAACTTCACTTGCCACATTATTACCCACTCACCCAATTTGTGGAGGTCGTACAATCAGAATTACAGAGTTGGAAGGGACCTCCAGGGTCATCTAATACAACCCCCTGCATAATTCAGGAAATTCACAAATCCCTCCCCACATACATACCCCCAGTGACACCCCAAAGTGTCGATCAGCATTCCCCTGGGTGTGTAAGAAAGGGCCATGAGAACTAAGCACTGATGCAGCCCTTTCTGCCCTCCTCCTCATGATCTGCCTAAATTCAGAGAGTCAGCATTGCTGCCACATGGCCATCTAGCCTCTGTTTAGAAACCTCCAAAGAGGGAGAGCCCACTATGTCCTGAGGAAGTCTGTTCTACTGAATTTAATTTAATGTAATGTTTCAATTTATACCCTGCCCTATCCTGCTAGGGGGCTCAGGGTAGCTTACAACATTAAAACCACAATGAAAGCAACATTAAAATGAATCACTTCAAAACATCATCACCACAAAAATGTCAATCAGATTCGAGAGCAGTAGTCAGTCAGTACAACAAACCACACAATGTTGTGTAGGCTGGAAGCTTTCGATACATCTTGCGCACCTTGAAGGTAGGGTGCTGGAGAATTGCTCTAACTGTCAAGAAGTCCTTCCTGATGTTGAGCTGTTTAATTTCAACCTGTTGGTTTTGGTCTGACCTTCTGGGGCAACAGAAAACAACTCCTCACCAACCTCTATATGACAGCCCTTCAAGTACTTGAAGATTGTGATCATATCACCTCTCAGTTATCTCCTCTTCAGGCTAAACATACCCAACTCATTCAGCCTTTCCTCATAGGATTTGGTCTCCAGACCCCTCAGCATCTTTATTGCCCTTCTCTGGACCTGTTCCAGCTTGTCTATATCCTTAAATTGTGGTGCCCAAAACTGAACACAGTACTCCAGGCGAGGTCCAACCAGAGCAGAATAAAGCATAAAGTGTAAAGATCCTCTTGGACGTCTTCACAGTCAGCCTTGGTTTCCAGTCAGCGGGGCTTTTTTTGTAGCAGGAACTCCTTGCATGTTAGGTCACACACCCCTAATGTAGTCAATCTTACAAGAGCATGCAGGGCTTTTAGTACAGGGTCTGCTGTAAGCTCTTGGAGGATTGGCTTATAATATAGCGGGTTCAAGGCATAGAGGAGACATGCTTGTTGTGATCATAGCTCTTTATTACAGTTACAGCATGGTAACTAGTAGCTAAAGAAGACTGGAGAATTGGGCCAACTATATTCAGCCCTGGTTCTCGCACTAGAAAGCCATTGGGTCATTTGAACTAGCAGGAGACCTCTGGTTGGATCCAGGCAGTAGGTATTTGGATCCTACCGTCCCCAAGCTCAGTCCTACAGGCTCCAATGAGCCAGGCAGAAACACTGGTAACTGAATCCTTAAGTCCCAATACACAACAGGGTACATCAGCGGTGTTTAGCCTAATACGGAAAGGAGCTCCTGCTACAAAAAAACCCACCCAGCCAGTCAGCATTACTTGAGAGCCACTGTTGTGGAACACAAGCCAGGATTTGAACCTCACCTCTAAGTGTCAATTTGATGAGGAGATGGAATTCGGCAAAAGACCTAATTTTCAGATTTTACTTCCGCAGCTCTCCACAAAACAGCTAGGCCTGTCATTCCATTCCAAGGAATACTCCAGGGCTCACTAGAGAATTACATAAGTATGCTTATTACAGGGGGAAAAAGGAAAAAGTTTTAGAGTTCTGATCTTGGGGTTTTTTTTAAGTGATGAGGGACTGAGGCCCTTCGCTTGGCAGCTGAGCTTGAAAACCAGCTAAAAATTTTATTGGCTCCATCTAGCCTTCCTTTTAACTCATTAGCATGATCCTTTGTAAAAGCTTCTGACCTGCTTTTTTACTTCCTAGGAGCAAGACATCACTGCGGATCTCATTATTGGGCATCAAATGAATCCCACTGATGTAAGCTAAGGAATGACTTGTTAGAAGACAGACAGGAGAGTCGCACGCTCTCGCGGCAGAACGGCGCTTGCCGGCGTTTGATAATTGCGGCTCCCTGACTCAGACTTCTCCTTCTCCGTTCCCGCTCCTGTTTATTCTTTATTCGTTTCGATAACTGAACGTGGAGGTAAGAAAGATGAAAGCCCAGGATTGTCACCGAAATTTCTCCTAACGCAGCCTCCCAAGCTAATTTGAGGGTTTTTTCTCCTCAGAGGAAACAGAAAGCATTTGGAGAGAAGCCGAACACAAGGCCCGAAGAAGCGTTTCTGACTGGAGTTCCTCACATTTTAGGGCTGGCACAAGGTTTTGCCCAAAGTGAAATTCAAAAGGAATCCAGGGGTTCCTCCTCGGCTTGAAGAATTCCAAGAGAATCTGAAAGAGTCTAACTCAGGGGTGGTCGAACTGTGGTTTGGGAGCCACATGTGGCTCTTTCACACATATTGTGTGGCTCTCAAAGCCCCCACCGCCCCTTTGGCAAGCTTGGAGAAGGCATTTATCTCTTCAAATCACTTCTCCAAGCCAGCTGGTGGCTTGGAGAATGCATTAAAGTTGCTTTCTTACTACCTCTCTCCCAATCTATTTTCCTTCCTTCCTTCCTTCCTTCCTTCCTTCCTTCCTTCCTTCCTTCCTTCCTTCCTTCCTTCCTTCCTTCCTTCCTTCCTTCCTTCCTTGTCTTGCAGCTCTCAAACATCTGACATTTACTCTGTGTGCTCTTACATTAAGCAAGTTTGGCCACCCCTGGTCTAAATAAAAAAGTGGAACTCCTTATGAGGATTTGAACTCAGATGAACATGCATGAAGCTGTCTTAGACTGAATCAGACTTTTGGTCTATTCAGGTCAGTCTTGTCTGGCAGCAGCCAGATTTATTTATTTATACTCTATCAGCTTCTCTTGAAGTTCCGCAGACCATGGAGGAATGGCAGCAGATCTCCAGGGTCTTAGGCAGAGGTCTTTCACATCACCTGCTGGTTCGGCGCATGGTTCAAGGGCAAACCACAAATCAAACCACAAACCTAGCCGGCTCACATACGAACTGAACTGGGCTGATGAGGTTGTTGCCTAAAGAAAGCTGAGCTGCGGGAGCTGCTTCTGCCACTCAGTTGTGGTTTAAACCCCTCCATTGTGGTTTAAACTGAGAGCTAGTTTGGTGTAGTGGTTAAGTGTGTGGACTCTTATCTGGGAGAACCGGGTTTGATTCCCCACTCCTCCACTTACACCTGCTGGAATGACCTTGGATCAGCCATAGCTCTGGCAGAGTTTGTCCTTGAAAGGGCAGCTTGTGGGAGAGCTCTCTCAGCCCCACCCACCTCACAGGGTGTCTGTTGTGGGGGGAGAAGATATAGGAGATTGTGAGCTGCTCTGAGTGTCTGATTCAGAGAGAAGGGCAGGGTATAAAACTGCAATTCTTCTTCTTTTCTGCTCTTCACAAAAAGCAGCTGAGCGGCGAAGAGTTATGAACTGCTACGAACCACCACAAACTGCATCGACATTTGTGAAAGTTCATGGCAGTTCTTCAGTTTGCGAACACTGCTTCATGAACCACGAACCGGTCAAAATCCTGACAGCCCTTGTTCCATGGAGAGCCAGCATGGTGTCATGGTTAGGAGTGGCAGACTCTAATCTGGAAAGTCAGGTTTGATTCTTCACTCTTCCAGTTGAAGCCTGCTGAGTGACGTTGGGCCAGTCACAGTTCTCTCAGAACTCCCTCAGCTGCCTCCTTCTCCTTCTCCTCCGAGGCCGGCCCAGCATGCCACTTGCCGCCCGCGCAGCAGAGGGGCCGGGCGGAGAAGCGAAGCAGGCTGGGCGGAGAAGTGAAGCAGGACCACGCAGGCCGCCTTTGCCCCTGCAGAGAGTGGAGGGGCGGGGCGCAAGTCCGGCCTGCTCCTGCTCCTCCAGCATTGCTGCTCAGGGTCCTAGAAGGGCCCAGATTCGGGGCTTGCCACGCTTCTCCGCAGCTGCTCCTCTGAGATGGGCTCAGGCTAAGCCCATCTCAGAGGAGCAGCTACGGAGAAGAGGCAGCAGCAGCAGCGCAGCCTCCCCCCGCTTCCGCCGGCTCCTCTCGCTGGCTAAACCGGGATTTTTAATGGTCCCGGGATAGCCAGCCCGGGAGGCGGGAATTTGGGGGCCTTAGCGGGACTTTCCCGGGTGGTCGGGACGATCTGGCCACCCTAGCTGCACCTGCCTCACAAGGTGCCTGTTGTGGGTAGAGGAAGGGAAGGCAATCATAAGCCACTTTGAGACTCTCGTCTCCCCCTCCTCCTCCTCTTCTTCTTCTTTATGGCAAAATGTGATGCCTAGGTTTTCTTTTCCGGAACAAATTCTGCTTGTGGATAACATCTTTAGAAAGTAAAAAAAAAAAAAAAAACGCCAAAAAACTAAAATCACAAGGTGATACAAGGAGGGTAACCGTTTTGTCAAACTGGAAGAGTCCAAGGTGAATGTTTCCTATTGTCAGGCTGTCTAGGCCTTGTCCGCAGCACGTTTTCCCTCCAAAAGCAGCGACAGCAGTGACTTTTATGCAGAGCAGCGTGTGACAAATTGATTTTTTTTCCCTACCTCGCAACTTTCAACTGACCTTTAAATACACAATATGTCAAAGCCACAAGAAAAGCACCTTGGCCTGCTTTATTACCTCTCCTTTAATGAAACCTCTCGCTGGTAATATCAGCTCAATAGTATCTGTTTTTCATTTGATTGTGTCTGCTTCCCTCCCCTCCTTCCCGTTCCTTTCCCCCATTTTCCTCACGATCTATGGCTGTGATTTCTTGATCAGAACCCTAATTGTGGCAACGGAATGACTCCCCTTCTCGCCCGCAAGTTATTTTTTCTCTTTATGTTACACTCCATTAGAAAAGTCTGGTGTTTTTTTTTTTCCCCGACGACCTGATAAAATTATGCTCTTCATATTTTTTCCCTCATCGTCATAATTTAGACTTAAGAGCTCATCGAATCAATTTTTGGGCACTAGAAATCAAACGGCGCACAACGGTAGATCATGTCGTTCAGCTGAAATACTCTCGTTGCAGCATTACAGAGGCTTCAATTAGGTCGGCTTAAATTCCAACAATCTCTTTATTGTTCCTTTCATCCATCTAACCACTCCAATATACACTCCAGCAAGGCTGGGCATTTAACTCATGTCAATATTTCCCCTCTAATATTTCCAATGAGAAAATAGCTGGTCAAAACTGAGAAGGGATGAGGAACTGGAGTTATGTGGTGGGCATCTGCCCACCCAACCCGCTTATGTCCACCTCCATTTTTTTTCCAATCCAGAAAATGTTCTCACCTCTTTTGAACATGGTTCAGTGTACTGCAGGACTATGACACCTTGTGATTTGGATATTGTACCTCTGAGCCAGTTTGGTGTAGTGGTTAAGTGCACGGACTCTTATCTGGGAGAACCGGGTTTGATTCTCCACTCCTCCACTTGTACCTACCTTGGGTCAGCCATAGCTTTCGTAGGAGTTGTCCTTGAAAGGGCAGAACCCTTTCTGGGTTCTGGGAGAACCGGGTTTGATTCTCCACTCCTCCACTTGTTCCTGCCTTGGGTCAGCCATAGCTTTCGTAGGAGTTGTCTTTGAAAGGGCAGCTGCTGTAAGAGCTCTCTTAGCCCCACCTACCTCACAAGGTGGGGGGGGGGCGAGGTAAAGGAGATTGTGATCCCTCTGAGATTCAGAGTATAGGCCAGAATATAAATCCAACATCAATATCTATCTCTGTTGAGAGTCAGTTTGGTATAGTTGTTAAGTGTGCAGACTCTTATCTGGGAGAACCGGTTTTAATTCCCCACTCCTCCACTTGCACCTGCTGGAATGGCCTTGGGTCAGCCATAGCTCTCATAGACCTTCTTCCCCTGTAGTGGTTAAGTGTGCAGACTCTTATCTGGGAGAACCGGTTTTAATTCCCCACTCCTCCACTTGCACCTGCTGGAATGGCCTTGGGTCAGTCATTGCCCTCACAGAGCTGTCCTTGAAAGGGCAGCAGCTGTGAGAGCACTCTCAGTCCCACCCACCTCACAGGGTGTTTGTTGAGGGGGAGGAAGATAAAGGAGATCGTGAGCTGCTCTGAGACTCTGAAATGTGGAGTGTAGGGCAGGATATAGATCCAATATCTTCTTCTTGATACACCCCAAGATCGCATTTGCCTTTTTTTGGCTCTACATCACACTGGCTGCTCACAATTCAGTAGTAGGCAGCTTCATGTGTGTTTAGAACCTGCCACTGATTTCCATGTTGCAATTATGTTAGGGGATGACAAAGAGGGTGACTCCAGGAATTAGCTTTTATACTTATTTCCACTTCAGCAACATAAGAATGTAAGAACATAAGAACATAACAGAAGCCATGTTGGATCAGGCCAATGGCCCATCCAGTCCAACACTCTGTGTCACACAGTGGCAAAAAATGTTATATATACACACACACTGTGGCTAACAGCCACTGATGGACCTCTTCTCCATATTTTTATCTAAACCCCTCTTGAAGGTGGCTATGCTTGTGGCCGCCACCACCACCTGTGGCAGTGAATTCTACATGTTAATCACCCTTTGGGTGAAGAAGTACTTCCTTTTATCCGTTGTAACCTGTCTGCTCAGCAATTTCATCGAATGCCCACGAGTTCTTGTATTGTGAGAAAGGGAGAAAAGTACTTCTTTCTCTACTTTCTCCATCCCATGCATTATCCTGTAAACCTCTATCATGTCACCCCGCAGTCGACGTTTCTCCAAGCTAAAGAGCCCCAAGCGTTTCAACCTTTCTTCATAAGGAAAGTGTTCCAGCCCTTTAATCATTCTAGTTGCCCTTTTCTGGACTTTCTCCAATGCTATAATATTCTTTTTGAGGTGCGGCAACCAGAACTGCACACAGTACTCCAAATGAGACCGCACCATTGATTTATACAGGGGCATTATGATACTAGCTGATTTGTTTTCAATTCCCTTCCTAATAATTCCCAGCATGGCGTTGGCCTTTTTTATTGCAAACACACACTGTCTTGACATTTTCAGTGATTTATCTACCATGACCCCAAGATCTTTCTCTTGGTCAGTCTCTGCCAGTTCACACCCCATCAACTTGTATTTGTAGCTGGGATTCTTGGCCCCAATGTGCATTACTTTGCACTTGGCCACACTGAACTGCATCTGCCACGTTGACACCCACTCACCCAGCCTCAACAGGTCCCTTTGGAGTTCCTCACAATCCTCTCTGGTTCTCACTACCCCGAACAATTTAGTGTCATCCGCAAACTTGGCCAGTTCACTGCTCACTCCCAACTCTAAATCATTTACATGCAAAATTTATGTAGTTGATCTAAATAAACTACGTGCAAGTCTTCATATCCTTATCTTTTTTTCCCTAAGTGATCAAATTCAAGAGGAGATGGATATCAAAATGATGCCTTAGAAATACTGCGTTTAAGAATCTCTTTTAATAGACAGAACAAATAACTAATGGAATGCTAATGGCTTTTCCCCCTTCAATGTTTACATTAGAAAAAATACATGTGCTCTTCTTTAATGTTTTATAATGTACCCTGAAGATGAATTGTCAAATAGGACATTTGTAAAATGCTCAGTTCTCTTGCATAGTTTATTTTCTAAACGTCTCAGGCACATCTGTCAATATTTGCTGCTTGAACAAAATCTATTAAAATAGCTGAGGGCATGACCACTGGCAATACAAAGCTGTTTTCTCTTTTGCCTGCAACAAAATCGACAGGATTCATAATATTCAGAAATGTTATCTTCTACGTTGGGGGGGGGGGAGCAGTAAATAAATGTTCTTTGTTCAGTCAAGATAAGACAAACGTGTTCTTCATTCAGACACATGAAGCTACCTTATACTGAGTCATACCAAGATCCAGGGGTGGGATTCTAGCAGGAGCTCCTTTGCATATTAAGCCACACCTCCCTGATATAGCCAATCCTCCAAGAGCTTACAAAAAAGTTCTCGGAGGATTGGCTATATCAGGGAGGTGTGGCCTAATATGCAAAGGAGCTCCCACTAGAATTCCACCCCTGCCAAGATCTACCAAGATCAGTGTTGTCTACTCTAACAGAGAGCAGATCTCCAGGATCTTAGAGATGCAAGCGACTGAACCTAGGACCTTTTGCATGAAAATCTGCTGCTTTACCACTACCTTTTGCATGAAAATCTACACCATGGTCCATATGCAAGTCTGAAATGCAAACTTTCCCATGTTTCTCCATCTTCTCTTTCCTTTATTAACAATAAATTCCTTTGGACTGGAGTTCTTGCACCATTTCTCCAGCTTCTCCAAGTTGCCTCTTGCAGGTCAGTAAGGTCAGCTGCAGCTCATACCTCTGCTGTGCTTCTTCCATGGTGGCCCTTCTTGAGTTTGTCTGGAAGACATGCATGTTGCAGAATTGAAAGTTAAGCAAAGCTGAGCTTTTGAAAAGGGTGTTCAGTCTATATCTATCTGTCTGTCTGTCTGTCTGTCTGGATTTCAGATGGTGACTAGATTGATTATAATTTCTTGGTTTTAGTGCTTTAGAAAGAGGAGATGGTTTATCTTTAAATCATATAAATCTTTCACCGTTTACGGCACCTTTTACTTGAAACTGTTCAGGGCACCCTATAATATTTTCAGTTAAAGGAATTAATACTTGCCCTCAATTGCCCAAAGCTACACAATTTGTAGAAACAGGCTGGCTTTGTTTAAAGAAAAAGCCTAGCAGGAACTCATTTGCATATTAGACCGCACCTCCTGATGCCACCATTGTTTCACATTGGGCTTTTTTGTAGAAAAAGCCCAGCATGAACTAATTTGCATATTAGGCCACACCCCCATCGCCAAGCCAGCCGGAACTGTGGCCCTGTGTGTTCCTTCTCAAAATCAGCCCGGGAGACAGGGCCAGAAAATTAATAACGTCACTTGCAGATGGAAGTGTGAGGAAGAGAAGAATAAATACAGGAGGGCAACCCACTTCTCCTTTCTATCAAATGTGGCAAATCCTAGTGGGTTGTTTTTTTTAAAAAAAATGCTTAAATTGTTTAAACTTTGCCTTGCTCCTGCCCCATCTTATTTTCATTTATGGATTGAGACTTGAAGATCCTGAAGAAAACTTGGATGCCTATCTAGTAGCACTGCCTCAGCAAAAGCTGGGAGATTTTGATGATGGTGCCTGGGAAGGTGGAGCTTGGGAAAGATATGACCTCACTTCCAGGTTGTACTCTAGGAATTTGCTTCAATCACTGTGGTGAAGACCATAGAGACATGGGGAAATTCCTAGAACTTCACTACAGAGGCTGTTTCCGAGCCATTTTTTTTCTCTCCCACTTCTCAGTTTCTCAAGAGTGGAGGACTGGGATGGAGGGTGGGGGTTTACTCACCATAGGTTGGCAACTTGGCAAATAATAAGCCTAATTCTGTCTGAACTCTGGAGTGGATTTCTTGAACCTGGAATACATTCTGCTGTTTGCTTTCAGTATGTGCTTAGAATGCCAGAACATGGGCCAATCTGAAAATGATCCTGCCCAGGGCTCATTTTAGGAAGGAGCTCAAAGGAGCGAAGCTCTGGAACTTCTAAATTTTATTGTGCTCTTTCTTTCTTAACCTCCCTCCAAAAAACCCCCAACACTTGCTTCTGGGTTCCATTGTTCAATCCCCCCCCCCGTGAGAATTTTGCTGAACTCTAAGATTTGACTAACTTTCTATTATGTTCCTCCACAAAAAAAATAAAAAAAAAAATAGGAACATAACCAAAACATACAAAGCAGACAGATGGGAATCTTCCTCATGCCACTTTGGCCTCATAGGAAAAAGTAATTTAAAAAGTATGACCGTATAATCATAGAGTTGGAAGGGACCTCCAGGGTCATCTAGTCCAGCTCCCCACTGGGAGCAGTGTTCCCTCTAAGCTGAGTTAGTGTGAGCTAGCTCACAATTTTTTAACCTCTGGCTCACACATTTTTGTCTTAAAGGTAAAGGTAGTCCCCTGTGCAAGCACCAGTCATTTCTGACTCTGGGGTGAAGTCGCATCATGACGTTTTCACGGCAGACTTTTTACGGGGTGGTTTGCCATTGCCTTCCCCAGTCATCTACGCTTTCTCCCCAGCAAGCTGGGGACTCATTTTAATGACCTCAGAAGGATGGCAGGCTGAGTCAGCCTTGAGCTGCCTACTGTCCTGAACCCAGCTTTTGCCAAGATCGAACTCAGGTCGTGAGCAGAGCTTAGGACTGCGGTACTGCAGCTTTACCACTCTGTGCCACGGGGCTTGTCTTAGCTCAAGAAAAATGACCCCAGAGCAAGCTAATTCATGCAGTAGTTCACAGCTTTAATAGCAGTAGCTTACAAAATAGAATTTTTGCTTCGAGGGAGCATTGGATGGGAGTAAGGTTTTATGACGACAATTATAATTTAAGAAGCATTTTAAGGTAGATGCTGAGCTGATATCACTTAGTACACTACCGGTGATGTCAGGGGTGTGTGACATATGCAAATGAGTTGTGCTAATTAGCTCTGGCACCTTCTATGAAATGACCCCCCCCCCCCCCCCCGATCCTGCCCCAAATTGGGGTAGGGTCCCAGCCTGGATTCTGCTTGACGTTTGGGGGAGAAAGACTGAGCCATGATTCCTGCATCAAAACGGACATTTCCTTGAGACAGCTTTAAGTTTCCTCAAAGGATTTTTTCCATTACAGGAAGTCCATATTGGTCACAGCAAGTCCATCTAAGCCTTCTGAAGGTTAAAGTGATGCGTGGTTCATAAACGAAATAGCTGGAATGAGGGAAATGACTTCATTGGATTTATCTGTAGACTATTTTACCCAGGCATTTTGCCGAATTGTGGCTCTGTGCAGGGAAAAGATGAGATTACTGTTCAAATTAATGAACTGAAGAAAGAAAATCGAAAGGCTGAATATTAAATGCGCTTCTACGAAGTTCCCAGAGATAGAGACTGAACTGGGGATAACTAATGAGTGAGTTTCCCCAAACCATAATATTGTTAGTGTAGCAACTGTCATTCTGCTAGCAACCGTATCACAATACCATCACAGGCAGCCCGCTGTGCTTTCTGAGGAAGGGGAAAAAACGTAATGTATCTTTTTTTCCTTCAGCTATAATGAGTTTGGTCAGACTGAAAATAAATGGTTAGACAAAGAGAAAAAGGTCAGCTCCGATGAACTTATAAGATGGTGTATTATTTCAAGCTAGATGCTGAAAGCTGTCAAGAAAAATAATATGGCTTAACCCACTTCTCCCCATTCACTTCCTACTATAAGATATGGTTGCCAGGTCCAACTCAGGAACGTAAGAACATAAGAGAAGCCATTTTGGTTCAGGCCAACAGCCCATCCAGTCCAACACTCTGTGTCACACGGTGGCCAAAAAAACCAGGTGCCATCAGGAGGTCCATCAGTGGGGCCAGGTCTGTCTGGAAGCTCCTTGGAGGACTCCCAAAGAGGCCCCATCCTCCCATCCCCCGTGCAAGGCAAGCTGGGCCAAGCAGGAGCATTGAGAATGGCTGGCTGACAGTCCCCGAAGGAGCTCCCAGGCCGAAGAGGAATGATGCTTTGGCCTTTCTGGCACTATCACAACATCCCAGTGAGGTAGGCCAGGCTGAAAAAGGGGCTGACCTAAGGAACTTCCAGAATGAAAAGCATCACAACAACCCAGTGAGGTAGACTGGAGTGGGCGAAAACGACTGGCTAAAATCCCCCCCCCCAGGAACCCCAAGGCCGAAGAGCAGAGAGGCTGTGTTCTCCCACCCAAGGAGTTGTTGTAAGATCATAAGAACATAAGAGAAGCCATGTTGGATCAGGCCAATGGCCCCTCCAGTCCAACACTCTGTGTCACATAAGAGAAGACATGTTGGATCAGGCCAATGGCCCCTCCAGTCCAACACTCTGTGTCACATAAGAGAAGACATGTTGGATCAGGCCAATGGCCCCTCCAGTCCAACACTCTGTGTCACACAGTGGCCAAAAAAACAAAAACAAAAGTGCTATCAGGAGGTTCATCAGTAGGGCCAGAACACTAGATGCCCTCTCACTGTTGCCCCCCAAGCACCAAGAATACAGAGCATCAATACCCCAGACAGAGAGTTCCAACAATATGTTGTGGCTAATAGCCACTGATGGACCTCTGCTCCATATGCTTATCCAATCCCCTCTTGAAGCTGGCTATGCCTGTAGCTGCCACCACCTCCCGTGGCAGTGAATTCCATGTGTTAATCACCCTTTGGGTGAAGAAGTACTTCCTTTTATCAGTTCAAACCCGACTGCACAGCAATTTCATTGAGTGCCCAGGAGTTCTCATATTGTGAGAAAGGGAGAAAAGTACTTCTTTTTCTACCTTCGCTATCCCATGCATAACCTTGTAAACCTCGATCATGTCAACCTTCAATCAATGTTTCTCCAAGCTAAAGAGTCCCAAGCTCTTTATATCTGGGGACTTTGGGGGTGGAGCCAAGAACAAGGTTGTGACAAACACGATTGAACTTTGAAGGGAGTTCTGGCCATCCCATTTAAAGGGACCATGCTCCTTTTATACGCCTTCCCTTCCTTTCCCATTCAATCATCCTGTAATTCTTGGCTATAATTCATACTTCTCATACACCTCGGCCATTCTGAGCTCATACAACTGCATCATGGTTAGAACTATAGGAAAGCATAAACTCCCCCCTTTGGAAACACCATAGGGGTTCACCCCGACAGTATTCATGGTTGCTAGGATGAAAGCCTCAACAAGTTGAATAGTACTTACTCTTGTGTCAGAATGCACAGGGTTTCTGATTTTGCCCCTCAGCTATTTTGTCAGGTGCTATGTATGTGGACTCAAGAGAAAACTTTGGGTGTCCCTGTCTGGCGCATGGGAGCCATGCGGACTGAGCTTGGGGGACTTGGGAATAATGGGTAGTAGGATCCAAATCTCTGCAGCCCTGGACCAATCACAAGCCCCCACCTGTTTGGATGACCCAATAGCGTGCTTGCGCAGGAACCTGGAGATGTATTTAAGTTTGGCCTTGTTGGCTCAGTTCTCAGTCTTGTAGTGGAGCCGTCTACTGTATTACTCTTAATAAAGAGCTGGTTATCACTGATCTTGAGACTCACCAATGCGTAAAACCCACTATACAACATCAGGAGCGAGGGACACTATTGCTTCGATCCCAGCTAAATCCTAGGTGCTGATTTATGTGAATCATAGATACATACTGGAATCCTAGGAAGCCTTCTTCTGGTCTAAGCTCACTGAAATGAATAGGCTTAGTCTGAAGTGACTTTGCATAGGACTGCGCTGACAGAGGCTCGAGCATCGATCAAGAAGTCCCCATTGGGGAGAAAGTTGAAGCATAACTGAAATAATTGAAATGAATCGTATCAGATTGTACGGACACTGGGACACTGGTGCATGTGTGTACAACTCACAAAAATTCCTTTCTGTGGCAGTGGATGTGTGTTTTGCTGAGAGCAAATGTCGAAACTAGAGTCCCCTTTGGAGGGTGGACTCTATGGCATCGTACCCCACTGGGGTCCTTGTCCTCCCCAGGCTCTATCACAAAGTCTCCAGGAGTTTCCCATTCTGGATCTGGCCACCCTACCCCCCTTTCCCATGCCAGAGGTCAGGAATGGGTGGCAACTCTACCTCTATGCCCTGTTGATGGCCATCCAGAGGAACTGGTTGGCCACTGTGTGAGACAAGATGCTGGACTAGGTGGATCACTGGTCTGATCCAGCAGAGCTCTTCTTATGTTCTACTGACTGGAAGTTCTGATCAGAGAGAAGATATTGGAAGAAGAAGATGATGATGAAGAAGATGATGACGATATTGGATTTATATCTCACCCTATACTCTGAATCTATGAGTCTCAAAGCAGTCGCAATCTCCTTCACCTTTTCCCCTCCCCACACACACAACAGACACCCTGTGAGGTAGGCGGGGCTGAGAGAGCTCTTACAGCAGCTGCCTTTTCAAGGACAACTCCTGTGAGAGCTATGGATGACCGAAGGCCATTCCAGCAGGGGCAAGTGGAGGAGTAGGGAATCAAACCCAGTTCTCCCAGATAAGAGTTCATACACTTAACCACTACACCAAGCTGGCTCTCTGGCAGTTCCTTGAGTTATCCCTCTGGGTAGCTGTAGAAATCACCAGGGCCTCTATAGTTGGAACTTCTGGTAAGTAAATTATTTTTCCTTTTACATTTTTCTCCCCAGGACAATTGTGTTCCCCATCTCCACCCTTGTTTTCTTCCAACTTTCAGCTGAGCAGCAGCAGGTAAGGATTGCAGTTGCCTGGAGGTATCCCACCGTATGCGAACAAATGGGAACCCTACTCCTTCCCAAGCCTCAAACTTTACCATCCAAGAAACTCATTGTCTTGAGTTTCATTATCAGCTGCAATTCAGCCGTTTCTCTTTCCGATCTGCCTTTGAAATTCCAAAGTAAGAGATCTGCCACTCTTAGGTCAGCAACTAAATGCCCTGGAAAGTTAAAATGTTTCCCCTCTGTTTTTTTTGTTAGTGTCGCGGTTTCTAACATCTTTCACTATAAAATTAGAACATAAAATCTGTCCATTAGAACATAAGAAGAAGATGATATTGGATTTATATCTCGCGCTCCACTCCAAATCTCAGAGTCTCAGAGTGGCTCACAATCTTCTTTATCTACCTCCCCCACAATAGACACCCTGTGAGGTGCGTGGGGCTGGAGAGGGCTCTCACAGCAGCTGCCCTTTCAAGGACAACCTCTGCCAGAGCTAAGGTTGACCCAAGGCCATTCCAGCAGCTGCAAGTGGAGGAGTGGGGAATCAAACCTGTTTCTCCCAGATAAGAGTCTGTGCACTTAACCATTATAGGGGAAGAAGGTCTATGAGAGCTATGGCTGACCCAAGGCCATTCCAGCAGGTGCAAGTGGAGGAGTGGGGGAATCAAATCCGGTTCTCCCAGATAAGAGTCCGCACACTTAACCACTACAGGGGAAGAAGGTCTATGAGAGCTATGGCTGACCCAAGGCCATTCCAGCAGGTGCAAGTGGAGGAGTGGCGAATCAAACCCAGTCCTCCAGATACGAGTCCGCGCACTTAACCGCTACGCCAAACTGGTGTGTGCCTTGCACTGAGACATGGACACCTTCTTTGAAATAGTTCCATCTAATATCCCTTGAATACTTTCTGACTTCCTTATTTTTCCTGAGACAGAGAGAGAGGGAAAGAGACCAAGTATTCAGAAGCAGTGGGGAACGAGGTTCGGATTTAGTCTCCTCTGTCCACACCGCCTCCATTTCTAATTCAGTTATATGCTTATTAGGAGGGCCGGGTAAGTGAATGGCAGCGATGTATCCTTGCTATGTAATTATATTTGAAAATCCAGAGCTGTAGCAGTTACTTTTATTAGCAATAACAATTATTGGGTCTTTTAGCTTGTAGGCTCAAGATAAAGTAATGGCTCATAATGAACCCGTAATGACAGACTTCATGTCCATGTCATGGTAGTGTGAATAATACCCTTGATTTTGAAGGGAGACAATTAAGTGTTCCTTGAAAGGAATGCTGAAGGTAGTCTGTCAGAATGAAATCTATAGGGCCACTTGGGGGGGGGATCTTCTCCCCAGTCATCTCCTTACGCAGGCTGGGGGAGTGAGACCACAACTTTCTGCCCCATCAGACAATCACAGATGGACATACTTGTTAAAGAAAACACAGATTCATCAAACCAAACACATGTATGGAGGGGTGGTGGCTCACTGGTAGAACATCTGGTTGGCATACAGAAAGCTCAATCCCCAAGGAAGAAGAAGAAGAATCACTTTACTCTGCTCTGGTAAGACCTCTACGGCTCCGAATCGTGGGTTTTATACCGTCATCACCTGCGACTCCTTGAGCGCTTTCATCAGCGCTGCCTTCGCACCATCCTCAACATCCACTGGCGTGACTTTGTGACCAACACTGAAGTCCTCAAGCGGGCGGAGGTTACAAGCATCGAGGCACTGCTGTTGAAGACGCAGCTGCGCTGGGCAGGGCATATTTCTAGGATGGAAAACCACCGCCTTCCCAAGATTGCTCTGTATGGCGAACTTTCCACCGGCCATCAAAATAGAGGGGCACCAAAGAAGAGGTATAAGGACTCCTTGAAGAAATCCCTTGGCACCTGTCGCATCAACCATCACCAGTGGTCTGACCTAGCCTCAGATCGCAAAGCATGGAGGCACACCATCCACCAGGCTGTCTCTTCCTTTGAGAACGCACCCATAGCTGGTCTTGAGGACAAAAGGAGATTGAGGAAGAATCGCACTGCTACAGCACCAACCCCAAATCAGACTTTTCCCTGCAGCCATTGTGGCCGGATCTGCCTGTCCCGCATTGGTCTTGTCAGCCACCAGCGAGCCTGCAGCAGACGTGGACTACTGCACCCTTCTTAAATCTTCGTTCGCGAAGTCAAGCTGAGAGAGAGAGAGAGAGAGAGAGGTAAGACCTCACCAGAGGAAGAGGAGGAGGAAGAAGAAGAAGAGAAGGAGGAGGAGACTGTAGATTTATACCCCGCCCTTCTCTCTGAATCAGAGACTCAGAGTGGCTTACAATCTCCTTTATCTTCTTCCCCCACAACAGACACCCTGTGAGGTGGGTGGGCTGAGAGGGCTCTCATAGCAGCTGCCCTTTCAAGGACAATTCCTACATGAGCTATGGCTGACCCAAGGCCATTCTAGCAACTGCAAGTGGAGGAATGGGGAATCAAACCCGATTCTCCCAGAGAAGAGTCTGCACACTTAACTACTACATCAAACTGGCTCTCAGAAGAAGAGGAGGAGGAGGAGAGGAGGAGGAGGGAGAATAATAATAATAAGAGGAAGAAGAGAGGAGGGGGGGGGAGGAAGGAGAAGAAGAGAGTAGGAGTAAGTGGATTTATACTTTGCCCTTCTCTCAGAGTTTCAGAGTTGCTTGCAATCACCTTCCCTTCCTGTCCCCACAGCAGACATTCTGTGAAATAGGTGGGGCTGAGCAAGCTCTGAGAGAACTGCTCTTGGGAGAACATCTCTGAGAGATCCGTGATTGACCCAAAACTAAGTTCCCTGTCCTGCTTTTAGCATTGTAAAGCAAATGGCCATTTCATTAGATTAAATGTGGAAACAGAAATAGTTAACCAGCCACTTCCATTCACTACCTTCGTTGTCTGAAGCTTGTGTTCAGTTTTAAAACGGTGGACGTTCAGTACAGGTGACCGGATGTCACATCTAGGGTTGCCAATCCCCAGTTGGGGACAGGGGTTCCCCCAGTTTGGAGGCCCTCCCCCGGTTCAGGGTTATCAGAAAGCAGGGAGGGGGGAGGTAAATGTCTGCTGGGCACTCCATTATACCTTATAGCAGGGGTGACCAACGGTAGCTCTCCAGATGTTTTTTTGCCTACAACTCCTATCAGCCACAGCCAGCATGGCCAATGGCTGGGGCTGATAGGAGTTGTAGGCAAAAAAACATCTGGAGAGCTACCGTTGGCCACCCCTGCCTGTAGACTGGTTTCTACAGATTGTAATGGCGAATCAATCCATGGGTATCTGGGGCTTAGGGGGGGGGGGATGTTTTTTGAGGTAGAGGCACTAGATTTTCAGCATAGCATCTGATGCCTTTCCTCCTCCAGTTTCAAGAAGACTGGATCAGGGGGTCCAATTCTATAAGCCCCAAACGAAGGTCCCCCTATCCATCAGTCCCTTTAAATGTGATGGCCAGAACTCCCTTTGGGGCTCAATCATGCTTGTCACAACCTTGCTTCTGACTCCACCCACAGATATTTCTAGAGCTGGACCTGGCAACCCAAGTCACATCTAGTTTTGGCATTAGTAGATGAATCTAGGGCTTTTTTTTTTTTTTTTTTTGGTAGCAGGACCTCCTTTTCATATTAGGCCACACATCCCTGATGGAGCCAATCCTCCTGGAGCTTACAGTTGGTCCTGTACTAAGAGCCCTGTAAGCTCTTTGGGGATTGGCTACATCAAGGGTGTGTGGCCTAATATGAAAAGGAGTTCCTGCTATTAAAAAAAGCCCTGGACAAACCTATGGCCTTGGGTAAATTCTAATATATAACAGGAGGGGACCTCTGCTCTCAGCAAAACATACATCCGCTGCCACATAAAGGAATTCTCGTGTGCTGTATACACATATACCAACGTTTGTAAAACCTGATGGGATTATTTCCAATTATTTAATTCAATGCAGTCATCCGAGTCAGTTGTATCAAACAGTAACACCACAATAATGACCAGTTATCGTTATTGCAGTGTGATATGACTGACTTCCTTCTGATTGAGTTTTCTAATGGCGTTTTCTCGTGTGTTGCGATGAAGTGATACTGAATTTCCGGAGACTGATTGCTGCAGTCTATCGTGTGTCTGCATTGCTATTTTCATTGCTCAACACATTCAGCTTCCCTGTGTTGGTCTGACATTTTTTTGTATATTCATTAACATTGTGGCATCTACCTCCAACTTGCCAAACCATATCTATGTATAATTGACTTGGATGCGTGTTTATTTCACATATCTGATAACTTCTGTGTTTTGCTCATCTCCCTTTTTTCTATTGTTACGAAGGTGTCCTCCCTTCCTTTTTTTCTGCTTTAGAAGAAAGCAGCTGCATGTCTGTGCCTGATCACCATAGTTAATGTCCCATATAGATCTCATATTTGGGACTATGTATACTAAACCCAGGGCTTTTTTTGTAGCAGGAACTCCTTTGCCTATTAGGCCACATGCCCCTGATGTAGCCAATCCTCCTGGAGCTTACAGTAGGCCCTGTAAGCTCTTTGAGGGTCGGCTACATTAGGGGTGTGTGGCCTAATAGGCAAAGGAGGTCCTGCTACAAAAAAAGCTGTGACTAAACCTATTACCTTGCTATTTACTGTCAAGTTGACGGATTCAAGAACGAGTCAAAGTTGATACTAAGACTACATTTATTGATAACCGGTACTCTGGTGCAAGCCTCTAGCTTGCTAAGAATGAAACCAATACATTGATACATGGGTTTTAAGATACACTTCAAAAACATTCCTACGGTGGGGGCTCCAAGTGGAAACATTCACACATAACTACGGGATACTTTCTCAGGCAGTTATCTAGCCATTTGTCCTTGCATTATCATGCAAGGCTTCCTCCCACCTCAGGCCCTGAGAAGGCGCCGACTATTTCTTTCACACCAGTTGCAAATCAAGAAATGGAAAAAAAGGGGAAGAAGGGAACAACTGAGTGTAAAACATTAGCAGCAATGGATCCATTATGATTTTAACCAAACCTGATATAACAGGCCAAGATCCCCCAGTCTTTATACATAATTAGTCGATCTTGACATTTACTTGTTATTCAGCTACCACACCTGAAAAGTGAGAAGGTTACTTCATCTCTCCTCTGCACAGGACCAAAACAGGTCAGAAGTAGAAGAAGAAGATACTGGATTTATATCCCGCTCTCCACTCTGAATCTCAGAGTCTCAGAGCGGCTCACAATCTCCTTTATCTTCCTCCCCCACAACAGACACCCTGTGAGGTGGGTGAGACTGAGGGGACTCTCACAGCAGCTGCCCTTTCAAAGACAACCTCTGCCAGAGCTATGGCTGACCCGAGGCCATTCCAGCAGCTGCAAGTGGAGGAATGGGGAATCAAACCCCGTTCTCCCAGATAAGAGTCCGCACCCTTAACCACTACACCAAACTGGCTCTTATTATTTATCAGTTATCAGGTATGTGAAATAAACATGCATCCAAGTCAATTATAGAAGAAAAAGAAGACGAAGAAGAGGAGGAGGAAGCGGTGGCTGAGAGATTACATTTTTTTTTCATCCTGATCAATTGCCCCATATCAGCAGAGAGAAAAATCAAAAAGGAGGACAATTTATATACATGGCGAAACTCCACAATGTGCTTGTGAGGACATTGGTAAGGAAGTGCGCCATCAAGTTGGAGTTGACTTTTGAACCTGGTCCTCCACCATGGTAGTTCAGCACTCCAACTGCTCTGCCATGCTAGCTCTCCCACTATACTGGTTCTCTTCTTTTCCTTTCCTTTCCTTTTCTTTTGTAACAAAAGGAAAGGGAAAGCTAGCTCCAGAACCTCAAGGGGTGAAACCTGATCTTTTTATCGGCTGTGTTGACAAGCTGTCAAATGTGAAAGACGGGCATCTTTTCTGTAGAAATTAGTTTGCTTGGGCAGTGCAGGAGGCATCAAGAAGGAATTCCTCTGAGTGTATGAGAAGCTCTCTAGAGAAATTGCTCTCCCTGTTTTAGCAAAAGAAACATCTCTCTCCAGGAGGTTCCGTGTGCGGGTCTTCCTTGTTAACTGGACTCTGGTTCACTTCTTCCCTTTCTTTCTCAGCAATTTTCCGCCTGTGATGTATATGTCGCCTTTCTCCTAGAGCATCGCCACCAGGGACTCTGCCTGACTTCAAACTCCTTTTTTGACTCCTTCGTTGCCTCAGCCCCTTTCTCTTGAAATATGCTCAGTTTCAAGTGAATAGCTCAGAAAACTTCAGCATATTAAAGCATTTGGGAATTTGGTTTCCCTCTGTCCTTCTCCCTTCTGAACTCTCAGGAGACAGTGGGTGTTTTATTCTCTCTCTCTCTCTCTCTCCCCCCGCCCCATTTTTTTCCAATCCAAGATATCTCTGCTTTTCCAAACACTGCCACTGTATTCATTCATCATCTCTCTCTTTCAATATCTGAAAGGCTGTCATTTAGAGGAGGGCAAAACGCTGTTCCACTTGGCAGCTGAGGACAGAACCTGAAGCAATGGGCTCAAATTACAAGCAGAAAGGTACCAGCTGGAGATTAGGGGGTGGGGGGCAAGATTACAGTCAGAGTAGTTCAGAGGTGAAACCAGCTGCTTAGGAAGGTGGTGAGCTCCCCTTCATTGGCAGTCTTCAAAATGTGGCTGGATGATTATGTGTAGGAGATGCTTTAGGCTGGTCCTGCATGGAGCATGAGGTTGGACTAGATCAGGGGTGTCAAACGTGCAGTTCGGGGGTTGAATCACGTCCCCGGAGGGCTCCTATCAGGCCCCCGAGCAACTGCTGTCATCTATTGCCTTCTCCCTCTCTTGCTTCCTTCTACATCACAGCTTGTTTTGCAAGGCTTGTTCAATCCCACAGGAGCTACAGAGAACATCTCTATTTTCTCCATTGACTGAGGCTCCTTCCTTGGGAAGGAAGAGGGGAGGAATAGCTTGCATTGCCAGGCTCTCTCCATTACACAGCAGAACTACTGAGCCAAGCTTCTCTTCCTTCTATTGGCTGAGGCTCCTTCCCCCCCTCCCCAGTCCCCTGGAGAAGGAAGGAAAGAACCTGAATTTCCTTTGCCCAGTTTCCTGGATCTCATTGGAGAAATACAAAGAAAGCATCTTTCAAACCAATGAGTGCTAACTCTTTAAACATGTTTTAAGTTTTTTAAAAAATATATCTTTGGGTTTGTCTGTGTTCTTTATAAAATTTATATCTCTGCTGCCTAATCTTAAATAGGTACACACATGGCCGGGCACGACATGGCTTGGCCCAACCCAACATGGACCGGCCCAACAACGTCTCATTTATGTCAGGTCCAGCCCTTGTAACAAATGAGTTTGACCCCCCCTGGACTAGATGGTGTGTATGGCCCCTTCCAGCTCTGATTCTGTGATCATGTACAGTAATACTAAAGGCATAGATATTCTATCTATCTATCTATCTATCTATCTATCTATCTATCTATCTATCTATCTATCTATCTATCTATCTATCTATCTATCTATCTATCTGTCTGTCTGTCTGTCTGTCTGTCTGTCTGTCTGTCTGTCTGTCTGTCTGTCTGTCTGTCTGTCTGTCTGTCTGTCTGTCTGTCTGTCTGTCTGTCCTATCTATCTATCATCGTCTCTCTGTCTGTCTATCATCGTCTGTCTGTCTGTCTGTCTGTCTGTCTGTCTGTCTGTCTGTCTGTCTGTCTGTCTATCTATCTATCTATCTATCTATCTATCTATCTATCTATCTATCTATCTATCTATCTATCTATCTATCTATCTATCCATCCATCCATCCATGATAAATCATTGATCATAATGCACTTTCAATCCACTTTACAACTGGATTTTACTGTGTGAACTTGCAAAATCCAGTTGGAAAGTGCAATGAAAGAGGATTGAAAGTGCATTATTCAGTGTGTGTGATCGCAGTTTTACTGTGATCAGCTTACTGTGACGACCCTTAATCACAGTGCTGCCCCATGCTAATCACACTTCCTTGAGAGTTAGCCTACATTAAATTCCTCCTTGACCACCAGGAGCTGCACAATACGTGTGAAAGAGCCGTATATCACTCCCAAGCCACCGTTTGGCTACCCCGGCACTTGGCTATCGCAAATAACAAAACTGCAGTCTCTTTTTATCATGAATTTCCATCATTCCTTTTTGATGCATCCCAAGCCAGTGTTCGTCGCCACATCTTGAGACCCAGCATGGTGTAGAGGTTAAAAACAGTGGACTCTAACCTGGCGAATGGAGTTTGAATTCCCACTCCTCCACATGAAGCCCACTGGGTGACCTTGGGCCAGTCACAGTTCTCTCAAAACTCCCTCAGCTCCACCTACCACAGGAGGTTCCTGTTGTGGGGAGAGGAAGGGAATGTGATTGTAAGCCACTTTGAGACTCCTGAAGGCAGGGAAAAGCAGGATATAAGAAACCTTCTTTATCTGGTGGCAGTGAAAACAAATTCAGGGTATGTGGAGAAAAGTGCGGCTCAAACTTCTGCACCTGTTATAAAATAACTCTGTGCCCTTCAGTTCAAATTCTCGTACCTCCCTTTCTGCTGTTAAATCCAGTGGCATTTCTCTAATGAGACAGCTGAAGGCATGTCACCTGCTTAAGTTAGCAGATCAGCTTTCTTTAAACAAAGCTTGTACCAGATGACTCTGCACCCATTGTCTCTTTTTTTCCCCCCATCACCCTCTCCTCGTTTAGGAACAAGGCACGATTCTACACAGAGATTTAGCTGTCTGTGTGAAGCCAGCCATCTTTCCCAATAAAGGTGGGAAGAGTCAAGAAGCAGAATCCAAAGCCGGCTTTGTTTCCGCAGTCCCTGATAATTATTTCAGCGGTTCTAAATGAATGAAGGCTGTGTTGAGAATTTCTGTCACCACTAGGTGACAAAGGCATCTAGATTTCATCCAGGAAGAAGCGGCGTTGATATCATATTTAGACATTCCGCAGAGGACGTGTTGAATAACTCCGCAAGAAACACTGTCTACACAAAGTCATTAAGGGATTATGTGGATTGGCCTCCCTCTCCCTTTCCTGATGGAAATTCTAGAAGGAGTTACACAAACTGTAGAGCCAGAGGGAAACAATGAGGTGTACAGAAAAGTGAAGCTTAATACACAACCTTCTAGTCTCCTCACACCTCTTTTATAACTGACTTGGAAAAATGTCCTTTTGATAAGACGTCAAGAAGTACTCCTTGAATCTCATTAGGTACCTGAAGGCCTCAGACATTCCTTTCCTCACTGACATTCCTTTTCAGTGGCAACGTACAGCTACGGTGTGGGCCTCTCAGATGGTTTGGGCCTCTTTCTCAAACTGTCTGACTTTGATTTCCTTTTGCTTTGACAGGACAATGTTGCATTGGGAATAGCCAGAGGACAAGAGACTAAAGTATCAGGGTTGCGGAAAGAATGGATACTGAAATTGGAGGCTCTACATGGGCAAACCATGTGAAGGAATTCTGTGGTACGTTACAAGCATTTCAGTCTGACTGGTAGAATATGACGGGGGCAGTTCAAACAACCAAACTTCTTCTCCTGCCATTTATCTCTCAATGTGGCAATTTCATTCTGAGTACAAGGGATACTTACAGGAAACCTTCGATCAGATGGTGATCCGATGATCTTTGTGTCGCAGCTGAACCAAATGGGGCAAGATTACACGTTCCCTCACCACTTTTCAAAAAAAGAAGAAGGAAGAAGAAAAAGAATAGGGTTTTTCTCTACCTTAAGTAGTATCGAAGAGGTCTACAATCGCATTCCCTTTCTCTCCCCCGACAGTCACCTTGTGTGGTACATGAGACTGAGAGAATTCTGAGAGGAAAGTGAATAGCCCTGGGTCACCCAGCAGGCTTCCTGTGGAGGAGATGGAAATCAAACCTGCCACTCTTAACTACTACACCACACTGGCTCCTTGAGTAGAATTGCCAGTCTCCAAGTGACAGAAATCAGTTCACCTGGAAAAAAAATTGCCACTTTGGAAGAAGAAGAAGAAGAAAACTGCAGATTTATATCCCGTCCTTCTCTCTGAATCAGAGTGGCTTACAATCTCCTATATCTTCTCCCCCCACAACAGACACCCTGTGATGTGGGTGGGGCCGAGAGGGCTCTCACAGCAGCTGCCCTTTCAAGGACAACCTCTGCCAGAGCTATGGCTGACCCAAGTGAAGGAGGGGGGAATCAAACCCGGTTCTCCCAGATAAGAGTCCGCACACTTAACCACTACAGGGAAAGAAGGCCTATGAGAGCTATGGCTGACCCAAGGCCATTCCAGCAGCTGCA
The DNA here is from genome assembly GCF_032191835.1 of Heteronotia binoei. Taxonomy (NCBI): domain Eukaryota; kingdom Metazoa; phylum Chordata; class Lepidosauria; order Squamata; family Gekkonidae; genus Heteronotia; species Heteronotia binoei. The sequence goes on along the minus strand of NC_083229.1, from coordinate 14,436,082 downwards.
AGTGGAGGAGTGGGGAATCAAACCCGGTTCTCCCAGATAAGAGTCTGCACACTTAACCACTACAGGGGAAGAAGGTCTATGAGAGCTATGGCTGACCCAAGACCATTCCAGCAGGTGCAAGTGGAGGAGTGGGGAATCAAACCCGGTTCTCCCAGATAAGAGTCTGCACACTTAACCACTACAGGGAAAGAAGGTCTATGAGAGCTATGGCTGACCCAAGGCCATTCCAGCAGCTGCAAGTGGAGGAGTGGGGAATCAAACCCGGTTCTCCCAGATAAGAGTCTGCACACTTAACCACTACAGGGAAAGAAGGTCTATGAGAGCTATGGCTGACCCAAGACCATTCCAGCAGGTGCAAGTGGAGGAGTGGGGAATCAAACCCGGTTCTCCCAGATAAGAGTCTGCACACTTAACCACTACAGGGAAAGAAGGTCTATGAGAGCTATGGCTGACCCAAGGCCATTCCAGCAGCTGCAAGTGGAGGAGTGGGGAATCAAACCCGGTTCTCCCAGATAAGAGTCTGCACACTTAACCACTACAGGGAAAGAAGGTCTATGAGAGCTATGGCTGACCCAAGACCATTCCAGCAGGTGCAAGTGGAGGAGTGGGGAATCAAACCCGGTTCTCCCAGATAAGAGTCTGCACACTTAACCACTACAGGGAAAGAAGGTCTATGAGAGCTATGGCTGACCCAAGACCATTCCAGCAGGTGCAAGTGGAGGAGTGGGGAATCAAACCCGGTTCTCCCAGATAAGAGTCTGCCCACTTAACCACTACACCAAACTGGCTCTCCTCTATGGCAGGGGTGGCCAACGGTAGCTCTCCAGATATTTTTGGCCTACAACTCCCATCAGCCCCAGCCATTGGCCATGCTGGTTGGGTATGATGGGAGTTGTAGGCAAAAAAAAACCATCTGGAGAGCTACCGTTGGCCACCCCTGCCTATGGCATTATCCCTCACTGAAGTTCCTCCTGTCCCCAAGCCCTACCCTCTTTAGGCTCTACGCCCAAAATACCAAAGTATTTTCCAACCTAGAGCTGGCAACCCTATCTTTGAGGCCAGGGCTTTTTTTGTAGCAGGAACTCCTTTGCATATTAGGCCACACACCTCTGATGTAGCCAATCCTCCTGGAGCTTACAGTAGGCCCTGTGCTAAGAGCCCTGTAAGGAATTCTAGCAGGACCTCCTTTGCATATTAGGCCACACACCCCTGATGTAGCCAATCCTCCTGGAGCCTCCAGCAGGCCCTGTACTGAGAGCCCTGTAAGGAATTCTAGCAGGACCTCCTTTGCATATTAGGCCACACACCTCTGATGTAGCCAATCCTCCTGGAGCTTACAGTAGGCCCTGTGCTGAGAGCCCTGTAAGGAATTCTAGCAGGACCTCCTTTGCATATTAGGCCACACACCCCTGATGTAGCCAATCCTCCTGGAGCTTACAGTAGGCCCTGTGCTAAGAGCCCTGTAAGGAATTCTAGCAGGACCTCCTTTGCATATTAGGCCACACACCCCTGATGTAGCCAATCCTCCTGGAGCTTCCAGCAGGCCCTGTGAGAAGAGCCCTGTAAGGAATTCTAGCAGGACCTCCTTTGCATATTAGGCCACACACCTCTGATGTAGCCAATCCTCCTGGGGCTTACAGTAGGCCCTGTGCTAAGAGCCCTGTAAACTCTTGAAGGATTGGCTACACCAGAGGGGTATGGCCTAATATGCAAAGAAGAAGAAGATATTGGATTTATATCCTGCCCTATACTCTGAATACTCTGGAACCCTAGGAAATCGCCTAGTTCGCCTAGTGGTAGGGCTGGCCCGGACTTTAGATCGGCTAAGACTGGAGTGATATGGTCAGGGCTTTTTTTGTAGCAGCAACTCCTTTGCATATTAGGCCACACACCCCTGATGTAGCCAATCTTCCAAGAGAAGAAGACGAAGAAGATATTGGATTTATATCCCACCCTATACTTTGAATCTCAGAGTGGTCATAATCTCCTTTACCATTCCGCCACACACACACACACACAGCAGACAGCCTAATTTTAAAACAATGTGCTCACTCTTGGGCGCTAGGAGATAAAATCTTTGAGCCCGTATGCTTTGTTAGAACCGATGAATGATCATTGCTGCCTACCCTTTCCTTGAAGTCTGTTGGATTAGTGTTAGAAAAAAAAAGAAAGAACATAAGAAGAGCCTTGCTGGGTCCCTCTAGTCCAGCATCCTGCTCACGCAGTGGCCAAGCAGTTCCTCTGGACGGCCAACACTAGAGCATAGAGGCCAAGGCTTTCGCCAAGTCCAATTCAAGAAATATCTGGAGACTTTGGGGGTGGAGACAGGAGACTTTGGGGTGGAGCCAGGAGCAAGGGTGTGACAAGCACAATTGAACTCCAAAGGGAGTTCTGGCCATCACATTTAAAGGGACCGCACACCTTTTAAATGCCTTCCCTCCATTGGAAATAATGAAGGATACTAGCACCTTCTTTTGGGGCCCATAGAATTGGACCCCCTGGTCCAATCTTTTTGAAACTTGGGGGGGTATTTTGAGGAGAGGCACTGGATGCTACACTGAAAAATTGATGCATTTACTTAAAAAAAACAGCCCCCCCCCGAGCCCCAGATACCCATGGATCAATTCTCTATTATTTCCTATGGGAATCAGTCTCCATAAGGAATAATGAGTGCCCACCACACATTTCCCTTTCCCTCCCCCCCCCACTTTCTGATGACCCTGAAGTGGGGGGAAGGCCTCCAAACCAGGGGATCCCCTGCCCCCACATGGGGATTGGCAACCCTACTCAGTCACCATGGGTAGTAGCCACTGATAGAGCTATCCTCCATTAATCGAATCCCTTTCTCTGTTGTTAATTGTGGGACGGTCTCCTAGCTCGGTAGGTCAAGCCCCTTCCCTTTTAGGTGTCAGAATGTGTTATTTCAGACGGCATTTTCTTGAACTTGGAGGCAATGTATTTCTGAGTGACAGCGGAATGCAGCAGGGCAAAGTTATTCAACCTTTTTTTTTGTAAACTCCTTTTGTTTCCGTAATCTTAAATAGGTCTGCCTTGTACACGTCAACTAGAAGCTGATGATGATGATGAGAGTAATAATAGTAATAGTAGTAATAACTAATAATAATAATAATAATAATAATAATAATAATAATAATAATGATAGCAGGAAATAGCTAGGGCTTATGACCTATGGCATTGATATTGCCAGTGCCACCGAGAAACCATCTCTGCCCTTGGTTGTTTAATTAATGTCATTTTAAATGAAGCAGACAGGGTGAGCTCTGGGGAAATCTTCCCTGGTAAGTAAGCTTACGTGGAACAGTTATTGTTTGAGAGCATAAGGGGAGTTTAGCCTAATATTGCCGAAGGAGCTGCCAGCTCACACCGCGAGGCATGAGTGAGCATATTTAACCAATCTAATGAGTTCAGCTTCCTCGCTCTGTTTTCTTCAGGGCTTCCCCCTCTCCTCCTCCTCCTCTTCCTCCCCACCTGCTCTTCTTGCCTGGGTTAACATTGTTTTATAGGAGAGACATGGATCTAATTCTCGTTGTCTCTAGGCTGTCAGTACAAGTGGGGGGCACCGATCATGGACTGCCCCTCCAAATATAATTTCCTGTACACGATGCCAAGAAAAAGGGCTTCTTTAAATGGAACTGTACCTCCCTGCCCCACCCCCCCCAAAAAAACCACATGAAGGTTGTCCTTTGAAGGGTCTTTTTCATACTTTTAATATCAGAGTTACAGTTGCCCCTAGCCATCCTCCACAATCCTAGCCATAATGTTTCCAGTTGCTTCAGAGGAAAACACAGTTCTGTAAAAATCCCTCCCTGTGCAACCAGTGGAATTGAAATGTTCATGGATGTAGGATTGTCAGTTCTGGGATGGGAAATTCCTGTAGATTTGTGGCAGTGAACCCTGGCAGGACAGGGTTTGGAGAGGAGAAGGACGTCTGTAGGGTCTAATGCCATGAAGTCAATCCTCCAAAGCCACCATTTTCTCCGGGGGAAGTGATCTCTGTGGTCTGGAGATCAGCCGTGATTTGGGGAGATAATCAGCCCCATCTGGAAGTTGGTAAATATACATGAAGGTAAATATACATGAAGGAAGTTGGTAAATATACATGAAGGTCAGAAGGATCCTCCATAACAAATTTCAGGCAGACAGGTGGAAGTGTCCTCAATAGATAGTGATGGAAAGTGTCGTCAAATAACAGCCAACTTATGGCAACCCCAAAGAGTTTCCAAAGCAACTGATGAACGTAAGTGCTTTGCCGTTGTCTGCCTCTGCGTAGCAACCCTGAACTTCCTTGGTGGTCTCCCATCCAAGTACTATGATTTATTTATCATATGGCAGTTATATTATTACATGCAGGAAGCATATAATAATATAAAATATGTAACCACGTCGGTACAACAGGTATGCAGACCAATCGGCAATCCTCCTAAATACTAATATCTATTTTTAAAAAAAAAATCTTCTCCATCACAGCTTGGGAGGGTTCAAAGAGCTCCATCACATCTCCCTGGAAAGTATGAGGCTCACATTCCCATGACAGATGGAAAATATTTTGGCAGACTGCACCACAATTGCATTCGGGGAGTTCGATCCCAAGCGGAAGCTGGTTTTCCGGTAGCCAGCTCAGCCTTCCATCCTTCTGAGGTCAGTCAAATGAGTACCCAGCTTGCTGGGGGGAAGGTGTAGATGACTGAGGAAGGCAATGGCAAACCACCCCCTAAAAAGTCTGCCGTGAAAACGTTGTGAAAGCAACGTCACCCCAGAGTCAGAAACGACTAGTGCTTGCACAGGGGACCTTTCCTTTTCCTTTCCTGGAATTCTACCTCATTTAAATAAGAGTTCCCCATGGCTGCCAAAGCCTGTTGCTATTCTGTTAGTCATCTTCCGTACTTTTATGTGGCAAGTCAAATCCTGCAGGCCTCTCATGGGTGTTGATCACGTTCTGGATACCAGATGGAACTGATTGCATCCATGTCCACAACCATTCACTCCCTAGATCAAAATGTTGTGACTGGGTGTCAGGATCTTAGTCTAGAGTGTAGCATCAACTAGAAGAGTGTCAAGGATAGCGTTATAATATGTTTTAGTTAATTGTTTTAATTCAGGCTTTTAAGGTTAATTTAATGTTTAATTTAATGTTTCCAATGTAACTGTTTTATTGTTGGTGCACCATTGGGCACCGTATTGTTAGCCGCCCTGAGCCTGCTTCGGCAGGGGAGGGCGGGGTACAAATAAAATTTATTATTATTATTATTATTATTAATAGGAAGGCCTGTGTCAGCCATGTCGCTGTGGATGAGTAACTCTCTGTTTTCAGTGATTTTTTCTATACTCATGAAGAAGAGCATCTTGCCTTCGGAGACGTGGGGGAGCGATGTGGTACAACGTGGGTAGCCAGTAGGTTAGCGTGGGTTTAATACATCCACCAATGGTTCTCATTATTGTATTGAGTTGGGCATCAAATTAATGGACACGGGGGACATTGAGCGAGACTGAAACGCCATATTCCACAGTAATCCAACTACTAACCAAGGCTGACCTGCTTAGCAAGGTGGTAGTGATAATCAGCTCTTTATTAGATACAGCATGGTAGGTGGCTGCACTACAAAGACTGGAGAACTGGGCCCACGGGGCCAATTATATACAACGCTGGGTTCTCACACAAGCACGTTATTGGAGCATTCAAATCAGCAGGGGGCCTGTGATTGGTGCAGGGCAGCAGGGGTTTGGCTCCTGCTGCCCATTGTTCCCAAGTCCCCAAGCTCCATTCACGTGGCTCCAATGAACCAGACAAGAACACCCAATTCCGTCCTCACTTGAGTCCACGTACACAACAGCTTCCATGATCTGCCGCTATTCCCATCAATGGTCAACTATATCCTTAGTTCTCCTGTCGACACCAAGAGTCCTGAAAAGACAAATGATTTATTCTGCTTTCCTATGATCCTCAAGCAGGGCTTTTTGTTTGTTTGTTTGTTTAGCAGGAACTCCTTTGCATCTTAGGCTACGCACTCCTGATGTAGCCAATTCTCCAAGAACTTACAGGGCCTACTCTACACTCTTGGAGGATTGGCTACATCAGGGGATATGGCCTAAGATGCAAAGGAGTTCCTGCTGGAAGAAAAGCCCTGTCTTTAAGTGTAGGAGAGTCTCCGTTTTTAACAAAAACCAGGACACCTGGGCAGGGGGAATTAAACCTTGCCCCCTGGGGGGAGTCTAGTTTACTTTGCCTTCAATTTTCAGCTTTTTTTCTACAAGAATTACCACTGAGCCCCTTCCCCTCTCTGAGTTCCAGTTCTCTTCCTTTTTGCTGCTGCTTTTGTTGATTTGCTTGTGACGTTTAAATTTCTTGCACAGTTTTAATATGCAGTTTATGCATTATTTATACATGCAATATATATTCATAAAATATATGTACACTTCTGATTTATTTTACACAAATAACATTGAAAAATGTATAGTTTACAGGAGGAAGAATCATTGTGGGAAAAAGAGAGAAGGGGGGGGGAATATGGATTTTCAGGTCACACAGGAGGGATCAGAAATCCAAAATCTTTCTTTAAACATGCAAATAATCACACCGAATGGCACAAGGTGGGTGACTCTTCTCACTCCTCCCTAAATGGCTTCCCTAGTTTGCAGAAGACCTTTCAATTATCTTGTGAGATAGAAATGAATAGAGAAAAACATCAACAAAGCATCTTCTCCCATCATTACTTCAGTGCTGCGAATGCGCTGGTTAAGATTCTGAATGAGGCGAATCAAATGTGAAAATGGAAGAGACACTTCAAAAGTAATCACAGTGAGTTTGAACATAGTACCAGTTCCAAATTTCCAGTGCTCTTGTGAGAAAATGACCCCTCTGTCACAAACATGGTTGCCAGGGCGCCTGGAGAAGTAAGCTTGCATCCGCCTGGCCAGTGAATGCGAGTGACGCTACCCAGGAACTACATAAGACTCCCGTGTACCTATTAACAAGTATATAAGCGCTTGAGTCAGGCACAGAGTGTCTGCAGCCGCGCTCTAATGTTTCCCCGCCATCGCGTGAAACCCGCCATGGTAAGGAGGAGGCTACGCCGCCACGGAGCTGTCCAGGCGAACGGTGTGAAACGCTAAGCATGGAAACCACTGTGTTCTGCTAACACCACATGTAGCCATCTTCCTGCCTGGATGGGATTCATTCCTTCTATGTGGAAACCTCACGTACACACCTTGAGTCATTCCTAGCCCGCAAGCAACCCACCTAGTCTATGAATGGATTAATGGCTCCACTATTAATCCTGATTGCCCAGTGATTTCCTAAACAACTGTCTTCACCCCGGAGAGTTGAGAAAGAGGAAGGATCTCTCCTGATACCACCAAGCCCTTTTGTCTACACCGGAATACCTAGGTGCATATCTGATTCTCTATTGTCCCTTTCCCAGTTAATCCCATCTCCTCCCAATCACCCAACCATTCCCACAGTGATACCAACGGAGCCGCCCCAGGCCCTGTCGCAACCTGGAAGTTTCCAGGATGCCCAGGATAAAGGTGATGTTCATTGGTTGAAGCACACACCCAATCAGGTGTCGCCATTGACCCACCATTGGTCCAGCCGATGTCCAGCCTTCCTGGTCATCTGCAGAACCTCCCATTACCACTCCCAGTCACCTCCCATCCCCTCAGGACTAAGGTGACTCTATATAACCTGTGGACTAGCTACCCACAGGTGTGCTTTCTACTCAGTAAACCCCCATTCCCGCTGGGTAGTAACACCCCCGATTCCTGATCAGTTTCGGGACCTTTCCCCCATTTCCTCATTCGTCGCCATCGGAGCCTTCCATTGGAGTCTGCGAGAGGTAGTATTGCCCTGTATGTCAATTCCTTTATGTTCTCCTATCGATCTCTCTATTTTTCCTAGACCTGTATGAATGTGTGATTGATTTTGTACCTTGTGTGAACGAACTATTGTTTCAAATAAACCACAATTGATTTTATTAAATTAGAGTCTTTTTATTGAGCATTGACTCTCTGAACGGTTGAGCCTGGTATACAATTGATAACAAAGATTCCTTTTTGGGGCTAGCTGTCTCTCAGTCTAATTCCCCAATCTCATTTTGAGAGCAGTTTCCCTAACAGAAATTGGTGGAGAAAGCTTGGGCATTATCCTGTTTGTGTGAACGCACGCGAGTCGACACGCGTGTCTTCATACAGACAGACGTAAGGTTGCGCCGTTCAGAAAGTCTTGCTAGCGAGGCTATTGCATGAGTGATTGAGTGAATGAGTTCTGTGTGAAAGGCTCTAGCGAGCATCTCTAAAAATTGTGGGTTGGGCTGCTCCCGTTTCTACCATTCAGCGTTGGACTTCTCAGCCGCCCCGAGGAGGCCAGACACCTCGCAAGAGGACTGAGCCCGATCGAACGCAAGGGGGAAGTCCCGTGAAGCCTGGCCGCCGTCCCGAGGCCTTTCTAAACGCGTCTATCGTGGGAGGGAATGTCAGGATAGGTCAGAGCTGTTAAGATCTGGATAGAGCACCCTTCCCTTCTCCCTTTTCTTTAGAGCTTAGTGCACACACGCACACACACTACATACACATACACTGACACACATACGCTAAGTCCTTACACAAACCTGGGCCAAGGCTAGTCTAAGGCACCCGACAGTCAAGAAGGCAGGTGGGTCGTAGGACCGCTGCAATCTGACTGCTGGGCAACTTTTTATTTTGTTTGCCCGAGACGCGATCGTTGGGTCGGCTCGTGGCTCCCTTTTCTGGCTGAGACGCAATCATAGGATTGGCTCGCTGCCTAAAACTCTGCCCGGAGACGCGATCGTTGGGTCGGCCCGTGGCTCCCTTTTTCACCCGAGACGCGATCGTTGGGTCGGCTCGTGGATTCCCTTTTGGCTGAGACGCAATCATAGGATTGGCTCGCTGCCTAAAACTCTGCCCGGAGACGCGATCGTTGGGTCGGCTCGTGGATTCCCTTTTGGCTGAGACGCAATCATAGGATTGGCTCGCTGCCTAAAACTCTGCCCGGAGACGCGATCGTTGGGTCGGCCCGTGGCTCCCTTTTTCACCCGAGACGCGATCGTTGGGTCGGCTCGTGGATTCCCTTTTGGCTGAGACGCAATCATAGGATTGGCTCGCTGCCTAGAACCCTGCCCGGAGACGCGATCGTTGGGTCGGCCCGTGGCTCCCCTTTTTCACCCGAGACGCGATCGTTGGGTCGGCTCGTGGATTTCCCCTTTGGCTGAGACGCGATCGTTGGGTCGGCTCATTGCCCAAAACTCTGCCCGGAGACGCGATCGTTGGGTCGGCCCGTGGCTCCCTTTTCACCCGAGACGCGATCATTGGGTCGGCTCGGTGCCCCGTAACCCTAGCTGAAACACAACCGGAGGTTGGCAGTAAGCGAAATATAAGTAGAACCAAAAAAAAAGAGAAATCCCCACACGCCACAATGGACATTCTTGCCAAGAAGGAAGAAATCCCCAAATTGGATAAGTGGCTGATAAAGAAGGGAGATAATCCCTGGAAAAAGGGACTCTTTAACCAAGGCTCTGACCCCCTCCAATCCCTCAGGGACATTTTTGAAGAGGGATGTGGCAACAAAACAATTAGCGCCGGCAAAAGAGATCTTTTTGCCGCGTGGGGCTTGTTTGAAGCCCTACGAGATAGCACTACCCTGAATAAGCAGCTCAGGGAACAGCTTGCCCAGAGGGTAGGGCAAATAGAACAGCAAGAGGTGCAGATGGAAAGAAAGGAAAAAGAATTAGAGGCAAGCCTCAAGAAACATGCAGAGGTACTGGAGGACGAGTTCCGGAAGCATACCGTAGAAAAGGAACTCTTGCTCCAGACCCATGCAGCAGAGATGGATGAAATTCGGCAAAACCATGAGGCAGAAAAAGCAGAAGTTTGGCAAAACAATGAGGCAGAAAAGGCGGAATTGCATAGGAAATACGCCGCAGAAATAAATAGATTGGCGGAAGAAAATAATAGACTTGATCTCGACTGGCAGCAGGCAAGTCGAACCATAGAAGAGGTTAAGATAGAGAAAAATACCCAGGCCTTAATACACCAAGATACCCTAACGGCTCTAAAGAAAGCCCAATCGCAAATAAAGGCATTGAGCAAAGAGCTGGAGCAAACCAAAAACCGGAATGACAAACTGCAATATGCCGTTGAAATAGCCACAGAAACGGTGAAGAAAACCAAAGAGGCAGCTAATCATGAGGCGTGTAAAAAAGAAATTGCCTCATTGCAGCAGAAGTTAGACGGTAAAAATGCTCTTATAGCAACGGTCTCCCCATCCACCTTCTATGCTTTTTCGGATGAGGAAAGTGAGGATGAGGAGGAAATAGAACCTTGTGAGATTGCCCCCGCCCCAGTATGCCCGGTGGTCACCCGGCAAACTACCACTAGACAGGGGAACGGTAAAGAGACGGTGCAGATAACTAAGGAGGTTAAGGATTGGAAAATTGAAAATATTAAAATGGCACACCAAATCCTTGGTCCATATAATAGAGAAACCTCCATCCGATGGATGATGCAAATGTACCGTGAATACCCAAACATAACCATCAGGGAGTTAAATCAGGTCCTGAGGTTGGCTTTAAACGGCCCTCATGTAGAAAAGGTGAGAGAAAAATTGATAGTCGCTCACACAGGCGCTATAACCACCTTGGAGTGGATAGCTGAACTATTGAGAATTACTTGGAACGAAGAGAATGTTAAATATGTGTATACCCAGACTGTGCAAGGTCCAGATGAAGACCCTATGGTCTATCTAACAAAGAAACAATTCTTAGCCTTAGTTGCCGAAGTAGTATTCCCGGAGGAAGAGGGTCTGGAGCCCGACTACGATGACGCTGATTTTATAACAGATGTCATTAAAGGCCTCAACCCAGAAACGCGGCAGGCACTAGGACCCACACATGCACCTAACCCCAAATGGAACACACTTTATGCCAATCTGGAAAATATTAGCAGATATATGGACACGGTTGCGCAAGGGAGAAAGAGTAGTAAGAAAGACCGGGCTAAGGAAGCTGTTAATACAGTTACTTATGCTAACAACGGGCCGCACTCTCAGTATCAGAAGAGGGAAGTTAATCCGGACCCCTATAACCCATCGCAGCCTCCAGTCAATCCTCCAACAGGACAAAATAAGCACGCTCAGGCGCGGAGCAATGGGAAACCGGCCAGGCAGAAGCCCGGAGCGGGGGGGGGAACCCTAACTATCAACCGAGAGCCCCTCCTCCACCCGTGCAGCCCTCGGCCCCTTTTCCTTCTCCCGCAGTGCAGCCGCCTCCGGCCCCACAGCCTAACATAATGACGGGCCCTTATGGGGAGGCATATCAAGATTTGCAGAATCAGAGTCGAGGGTACAAGCCTTCCTATAACAGAAAGGCTGAGCGAGCTCGTTTTTGGAATTCGCTATCGCCCGGAGAACAGACCCAGCGAAAAGCACTCTGGAACTTTTTACTCCATGCAGGGTGCGACATGACCAATATGGATCTAGCACCCACCGCACTTTTGATAGAGAGACAACAACAAGTGATGCAGGGGTGGGGAAATCAGCAGCCGTCTGCCCCCCCACCCCCTCCAACCCAATCTCATTTTGCGGCACCTCAAGGGTATTCTCCGCCCGTAGCTGCAGTAGTTCAACATCCACCTCCTCCAATGCACCCCACCGTTCAGTTATACCCGGCTCCGATAGCCGCGGTCCAGCAGCAGACGGTCGTCAACAGTGCGGAATATGAAGACCAGGGTCTGCGCTAGGGGTGCCCGGGGCCCACTAATCTCCCCGAAGGAGTAGTGGCTAAACTTAAGCCAGACACTTGGGGGAGACCAATGGTAAAGGCAGGCATTGGGGCTCCAGGGAACATTAAACCTGCCACTCTATTAGTAGACACAGGGGCATCGATTAGCGTGCTCCATCCAACGCTAGTTACTCAGGGAACCCAGACAGATAGAACTCTGGAACTGGCTGGGTACGCGGGAGGAAGCCACCTCTCACACATCTGGAAAAAGATTCCAATCACTGTAGGGAGACTCAAAGCCACCATGAGAGCCTGTAACAATGCAGGAGAAGACGAAGGAATGATTGGGGCTCCCTTCTTAAAGAAAAACCATTTAACTGTGGATTTAGCCAACGGACTCCTGTGGCACATCCCGGGAGGACCGGACTTTATTAATGCTATACACCGATGTGCTGCTCTAAAAGCGCCTCTCCCTGTATGTTCAGTGACGGGAGATCTATGGACCCAAAAGTTTCCCGGGGTGTGGATTACTGACAAGGCGGAGTGTGGGACTGTGAGAAACGCTTGTGTTCTCATAGAAGGCAAAGATCCTCCTCCCCAGCGTCAGTACAAATACCCCGCGGAAGCAGAAGCAGGAATAGGGAAAACAATTGAGGGTCTGTTGAAGTGGGACGTCATCCTCCCAATGCAGTCCATCTGCAACGCCCCCTTGTGGCCGGTCCTTAAGGCAGATGGAGTAACTTGGAGGATGACGGTGGACTTCAGAGCCCTTAATGCAGTGACTCCCCCGGTGGCCCCGGTGGTCGCCAAGTACAACGAGATAGTGGCAGCCATTGCAGCGGGATCTAAATTTTACAGCGTGGTGGACTTGGCCAACGCGTTCCACTCGATCCGCCTGCACGAATCCTGTTGGTATAAATTCGCATTTACCTTCCGCGGCCAACAGTACGTGTTCAAGCGGACACCGCAGGGCTTCCATTCTAGCCCAAGCATTTGTCACGCGCATGTTGTGCAGATGTGGGACCGACTGCTACCCGGATCAAAGGATTGCGTGCTCAGTTATGTAGATGACGTGCTGATCCACGCAGAGACAGAGGAGAAGGTCCGGGAGGTCACTGAGGAGGTCCTCAACCTCATCCAAGAAACGGGCTTCAAAGCAAGCAGGGAGAAAGCCCAACTAGTAAAGACCGAGGTGAAGTACCTCGGCATCACACTAGGAGCAGAAGGGAGAACACCGGATTCACAGAGAGTAGAAGTGATTTCTAAACTCCCCGCCCCCACAGACCCCCATTCACTAAGAGCTTTGTTAGGCACCTTTAACTTTTCCCGAGATTTCATCGAGATGTTCTCCGAGAAAGCCCGACCTCTTTATGAGCTCCTGAAGAAGGATGTGCAGTGGTACTGGGGACCGGAGCAGCAAAAGGCTTTTGCAGAGCTCAAAAATGACCTCGCAAAGGCTCCGGCGCTTGCCCACCCCGATGTTACCCAGCCGTTTTTCATTCAGTTGGCTATCTCGGAGCACAGCCTAGGGGCTACTTTGATCCAGAGACGAGCGGGATCTCAGCGGGTGGTGGCTTATGCCTCCAGGAACCTTTCTTCCGTGGAGGAGAAGTTCTCCCCCTGCGAGAAGGTCTGCCTCGCTCTGGTTTGGAGTTTAACCCATTGGGAGTTTATAATAGGAGGAGCAAGGGTGGTAGTTCAAACCACTCATTCCCCTCTGAAGTATATTCTCTCCGGGAAAGTTAAAGATGGGCAAGTTTCGAACCAAAGGATTGCCCAGTGGACGCTGGCGTTAACTAATAGAGGGGTAGATTTCCAGAAGGAGCAAAAGGAACCACCCTCGCCCTATGGTCTCGTAGTTGTAGGGGAAGAGCATGAGTGTCCGCTGCCAGTGGTACAACATATACCCTGGCCAGTTAATGGAGGAATAACCCTAGCAGAAGCCCGACAACAAGAGCTTGTTTGTTGGTTTTGCGATGGATCTTCTTTCCATGTAAATGGCTCAGCTCGAACCGGCTACGGCGCCATTAGAGTGCAGGATTCCCTAGTCCTTAAAGGAACCGTCCGCCCTCATTCTAGCCAGGCCGCAGAAGTGGAAGCAGTGCTAGCAATCCTCCAGTTCGAGCCTCTGGATGTTCCCCTAGCCATTTTTACAGATTCTCATTGGACGGTGCAGGCGATCACGGCCTGGCTGCCCATTTGGAAGAAACAGAATTGGCTGAATAGCGAGGGGAAAACGGTCGCGCACTCTCAGAAATGGCTGCAAATAGCGGAGAGAATAGAGGTGCGAACTGACTCCACCTACGTGACTCACGTTAAGGGACATCAGAGACAATATACAGAGGAAGGGATGTGGAACAATAGAGTAGACGCTATTGCCAAAGAAGCTGCATTCGCAGACAGCAATCCTTTCCGCTCACCCCCCACCTTTCCTTTACACCCGGTCACCACCCGGAACCAGAGCAAAGGGAGGGAAATCCTGATGGATTTGGGCGAGCTCCAGAAAGACGACCCAGAGATCCTGGAGCTTGCCAAAGCCCAGAAGGATGAAACGGGGAAATACACTATCATTCAGAAAGAGGGCATTTACTGGGCAGTAGATAGCCAGGGGGAGCAACACTGGATTGTGCCCCTGCAAGTCAGAGGGGATTTAATCAAGTTTGTGCACGAGCAGGGACACCGCGGTGCAAATCTAACTTTGGAACGGGTAAAGGAGACGGGCTGGTGGCCGGGCATGCGCCAGGAAGTAGCACAGTGGGTTAATAATTGCCTTGCGTGTGCTATGGTTAATGCCGACACATCAGGACCCAAAGCTCCCATCCAGCACCAAAGAATAGAGGGACCCTGGGCTCGTATACAAATCGATTTTATCGGCCCCCTTCCCCGCACAGCAAGAGGAAATCGATACTGCCTCACGGTGATCGATCCTTTCAGCAAATGGGTGGAGGCTTTCCCTTGCAAATATAATACTGCCGCTACAACTGCTAAAATTTTATTCAACCACCTATGGACGAGATGGGGTCACACTTTATCGGGGAAGTCACAAAGGAATTGTGCAAAGCCTTGGGGGTGGAACAGCGGTTTCACATTGCTGGACACCCCCAGGCGTCCGGAGCAATTGAGAGGACTAACCGGACAATCAAGGAAGCCCTACGGAAAGTAGTGAAATCCACAGGCAGGGATTGGGATGAGAAGCTACCCATTATCCTGATGGCGCTGAGGGGAACTACTGCCGTCCATGGTCACACACCGCATAAGGTCATGACAGGAAGGAAAATGGTGTTGCCAGAAGCCTTCTGGCTCAAAACACAACTTCCATCTGACTGGATGCCGGTGGTTGTGAATGACGCGTGGGTGCAATCGCTAGTCACGGAGGTCCACAATATCCACCTGGAGGTAGCTAAACAACTGGGAAAAACACAGCAGGCAATGGATCAGAGATTAGGCTGGGTTAAAAATCCTCGAGTGTGGGATCCAGGCCAGCTAGTGCTATATAGGAGATTCTCGCAAAACGAGCACTCCTTGGAAGCCAAATGGTTAGGTCCAGTCCCGATAACACTGAGGATCAGCCCGGCAGTTTACCAAGTAGAAATTCAGAAAAAGAACGGAGAAACCTGGCGAAAGTACTTCCATTGTTCCCAACTCAAGGAATGGAAGGGGACTGCGCCAGCTAACCCTAATCAGATTCAGCAACCTGAAGGGGCGCCGCCGCAGAGAAGAGCCGAAATCCGACAAATCTCTGTCATGCCCTGCCCTGAACCGGTGGATTTCCCCTTAAGTGACACATTCCTCACCCTTGGTGTAACTTGAACAAGTCCAAGTATAGGAAAAAGATTCCTGAGACAGACCTGTCCACAGTAATCTAGGGGGGGAGTGCAGGAGAAAAGAACTCAGAACACAAACATGTAATTTTAGAACTACAGCAGTTTTTTTTTCTTTTCTTCTCTCCTGTGAAATTACTCCTTCCCTTTCCCCCTCTTCCCCAACCTTGTCTTAGTACTTTGACTCCTTCAAGCTTATAGAAATAGCAAGAAGGGTCTACAGCGCAACCTTATCTTTTATTTTCAGGTACACAATATGGATTACCAGAATGTGAAGGTGAGATTTGTGAGAACAATGATGCATGCAATATATTTAGTGTTGATGTTAATGCAGGAGGAATGTACAGCTGATAGAGCAGTATTGCCCACTATAGTCCCATTCTCTCATTGGAGATGTAAAACAAGCCTATATCCCAAGGAAATCATGCTGTGCAAAGTCATAAAGTCTAATTATGGGGAAAATGACAGCAGACTCCCCAGAAGCAGCTATGACTTTCGCAGCTGTGATGAAGAGTGGGTCAGACCACCTAATATGATTTTGTTATGTGCTGGGACCAGAATGTTAACGCAGGAACTGTACTGTTTTTCTCATGAGGACACCATGAGACCTCTAGTACCAATGCATTGTGTTTATGTCCCAAAGGGCCCACGGAAATTAACAACAACTCCCACAATAACTCCTAGCGCTACTCCAGCCTCTAAAGGGTTTACTGAGGACATGGGGCCATACTGTGAAATTGCAATCGTGTCGACCGCAGTATGGAGCGCAAAGAATCCTTTCAAATTTATATTATCAATTGGCTCTAGAATAGAAAAGCCGCTTGCGCTCTCAATACAGACACCTAGTGGAGAGACGCATCACTACCAGCTAACTGCATGGTCAAATAAAAATTGGATTGTTACTGATTCGGAGTTGGGAACACAGGGACCTCCTGACTGGTTTATAGTAATAGACCCTCTATGCCAGCAGGAGCCCGCGATGGGAATGAAATTTACCAAATTAGGTACCTTCAACACAGAGCTTCCATCGGAGGAAGGAAACTATACCCTCACGATAGGGAACTCCACCCAGCTCCAATTCAACCCTCTCATCCCAGACGCGGAGAGTACATTAAGCGCCAACTCTCACATAATTGGTTCACATGTGATTAAAAGGGATATAAGGGAACAAGTTTTAATTCGCCCACAGATGGTATTAAAGGAGATCAGGGTCAGCCTGACGGGATTAAATACCATCGAAAAATTGCCACAATGTGCTCCCTACTTGGAACCCAGTAAAAAGGGTTGGGAGGCTTGGCTACAGTTATGGGTGGGGAACACGCCTCGCAGATTGAAACGATCTGTAGGAGACTGGGTTGCACCAGTTGCTGGAGGAGTAGCGGTTTTAGATTCTATAAATATAGAAACCCTCGTGAATAAATTTGCCTACGCTACCTCCTATATTTCCCAGCTGGGAAAACCCATTAATGACTCTTTCCACACCATCTCTGAAGTCCAGCATTCCATCAGCTCCATTTTAGTAAATTGGGAAAACCAAATTGAAAGAGATTTTGCCTTACTGTTGAGAGGTACTCAATCCCTGCAGTTAAATATTTCTTTAGCGCTAGCATGCACCCAGGCTCAAGCTATGAATTTAGCAGTAACCATGGGCATGATCAGGCAAGCCACGGAGGGAAATATCCCCCTGGAAATCAAGCAGTTAATTAGACCAGAAATTCCCACCCCGCAACTGGAATTGGAAGCCTGGTGGACTCTGGTGAATACATCTTTTTCAGTGGATAGGCAGGAGTTGAGACTTCTCATCCTGATGCCCACTGCACAAAGGTTCTTTTATGTACACCCCGTTGTGCCACTAGGGCTGCAAGTGGGACCAACCGAAGTTTTGTATTCTTCGGACTCAGATAAATGGGCCAGGAATGACAACGGAAGTTGGGAAGCTGTGGATCTAAAGGCATGTGTACACAAAGACAACCTGGGATTTATTTGTGATGAGCAGACTCTACAAACTCACCACCCCTGCGTGAACCCCTTAAGGGACTCCCCTCAGGAATGCAAATATGCACTTAGGCAAGAGAATGCCTCCGCTTTTGTGTACTTGGGAAGAGGGTGTGCTTGCGTGAGGACATATTGTGAGTACCTCATCATAAATACTTTCCACATCCAACCCATGCTGCCAGGTGTCAACAGATGTTTCTGCAACCTATCTTCCATTGTAGGGTGCGATATAGAGTTCACAGTCCCCATATGGACTAGGGAGGAAATCCTGTTGGCCCCTAGCCTGTTTAAATTTATTCAGCCAGTCTTCCTGGGCATGGGACTGCGGGCGATTAGATCCTTGCTGTCTCATCCCCTTTTAAAACAGACCTTGCAAGACATTAAGAGGAGCGGAGATACCGCCGCCATGGTGGTTAAACATGATGGACAGGAAATCTCCGGGCTTTTAACACAAATCAAGGACACGGGAAAGCATTCGTTCCTTGACGCGCTCCTTGGCTGGAGCCCTACTGGGTCAGCGATACTTAACGTAGCCCTGCACCCTATTGTGGTCATTTTGGTCTTTCAGATTATACTCTGTGTTGTAATAATTGTCTTGGGGTGCTGGCTGAGAAAGCAGCTAAAGAAGGTGGACGAGCTCCAAACCATGTGGAGATATCGTCCCCTCGTCATTGAAAAGCCCTAAAGAACCGCCTTGAATCCTCTCCCCACTAGTGCAAGGGGGGGGGGGAAGGCTCCCCGTTCCTTATTCCTTTTCCAAGATCTTTCTTTTACTTGTAAGGGAGGGCTGTAAAGCCCAAGGGAAAGGGAGAGGGGAGAAAGGCGACGAAACCGAACCGTGGAGTGCGGACCAGCAGTGGCAAGGTAGAGCTTGCAAGGGCTGCTATCCGAGGGTTCAGAAGTCTTCATCGGAAGACTCCCATCGGGTGCGTGCCCTGCTTTGCCACTTCAGGCTCCCATCTGAACTGGATTGCGCCAGGCGCTTCAGTTCAACAGGCCCGCTGGGACCCCCGGTTCTGCAGCCCCACATGTTTGATAACAGCGGGGACCGGTCGGGTCACAGGCTAAAGCCGCCCGATCATCCCCCTCTGGTGCCTCAATCCCACCAAGTAACTAAAAGGTCACTAGGAGTCAAATGGAGGCTCGGCCCAATATATATTTTAAATCTACACACCCTGTTTATAGGTTTGGAAAACCTCCCTCCTCATTAACCCCTGAATAAGGTTTTAATGGTTGAAAACTTCACTGCCCCGTCGCTCCCAGGCCGCCTTGGATTTGAGGCATTTGCATAAATCTCTCCGGCACATGCTCCAACTTTTGGGGATGGGAAACGGAGGACGATGGGAAATGTAGTCCCCACAGCCAGCTTTTACATTATGCATGTCAGTATCTTTCAGCCCCTCGCTCTGTTCCTATGGGAAGTTCTATCTTTTACCAAGTAAAGGGTGGGCTCGTTGGCCCAGGGGGATGGGGTGAGAGGAAGCCCAATTTGGGCAGAACAAACTCAGGGCATTCTTGCAAGTGTTGGATCGCTTCTTGATGGTCTAGATAACAGTCCCACCAAGTGATCCATCACTACAAGGCCCGAAGTGACTCTGGGACAGAACCTGTTCTGACCCAGAGAGACTCCCAGCAGTCCAGTGTTTGAGCTCTGTGACTCTTCCGGCGCTCCGTGATCCTGAAGGAACACAGGGAACGGAGGGGGGAAGAAGTTGCAGACGCTCAAAGCATCAGGAACCTGGCGCAGCCACTGTTCTGACCCATTGGGACGCCTGAGCGTGCAGCCCTTACCCACATAACTGTGGAAGGGACTCAGGCTGTGCATGGGCACCCGAACCGAGGAGCTTAGGGAAAGCCACCTCCCGCGGGCACCCTAGGTCCGCCAGCTACCTTTCAGATTAAAGGGGCAACGCGGGTGAAGAGCGACCTTGAGACTAGTACACCTGAACTACGGCCCTTCCACAAGCCACTATCCCCACAGGGGCGGACCAAACCTAGGTCCATATATTTGAAAAATGTTTTACAAATATCCTATTCCCAACATGCCTTGGACTTAGTTCATCTGCATAAACACACCATGCGCATGCACTAACCCAAAGCACAAGATTGGGGACATCTGGGACTTAGAGTTCCAACACCCTATGTGGGTAATGAACTGGTGTTATTAAGATTTGTCTATCTTTTACCAGAGAAGGTTGGGCCGCCGAAGCAGCCCGAGGGTTAAAAGAGGGCAGGCACTGACACTTGCCCTCCGGAGCGCGGAGCTCCAGCTAAAAGTTCCGCCCACCTAGGGTCTCAGGGGGCCAGAACAGACTCTGCACCAGGTGCCATACTTGCAGGGGCACCCTGAGTTTGTAAAGGCGCACACGAGACCAGGCAGAATGCTTGAACCCGGCCCCCACCGGGAGAGCCAAACGCGCCGAAGCACCTTTAAGTCACAGTGACTCTGGCTTTCCCCACGAGAAAGGAGTGCCCAATAATAGGAAAACCGCTGGAGTACGACCGCAAACCTTTTGGGGCGATTCTGAATAAGGGGGTGCCCCACAATGGTCCAAGTAACCCATTTCAAGGCAAAAGGGTATTTGCATATGTGCCTCCCACTTGGTCTGCTCAATGAACGGTATGTCCTCATTGCCTGGCGCCTCTGTAAACCGCCCTGTCTGCCAGCAGAAGGCAGTGCTCAGCGGAAGACATGACGTGTCAGTCTACCCGTTGCCATCTCCCGGGCGGGAGAAGTAACAGAAAATGGGATTTCGACCAACCAGCCATGTTTATCTATGTTTGTAAGATGTTATGAATCTATTTTTGACCAAAAGAAGGGTGCCCGCCCTTGGGTGGGCAGGCTGTGAAAAATTAGAGCAGGCTTTTGAAGAGATTACAAGGCCGAACCAAGGAGCATGGAGTTGGAGAGCGTGGGAGCCGAGTTAGCCCTTTTTACGAGCTATCTCATCAAGCTTTCCCAAGAAGCATCTCCGGGCACAGGCCTCTCCAATGGTGCAGGTTCGGAGAAGCCCACCCAATGGAGTAACTGGCCCAACTTGACACACTCCTCCCCATGGTTTCCACTATACTATCAGATTAGTGTGGGAAATGGCAGAAATCTCCCAAGCCGCTTTGCAAGAAATCATTTACATGTCCCACGCCTACTGACAGGATATGGGCATCAGGATATGGGCATCATGATATGGGCACGACCTCACAGGAAGTGGTGACTACAATGCAACTTAGATCCCACCCCTGCCGGTCAAGGATTTGATTGACAGGCAAGGATCCTTGGGCCACATACCAACATGGACCAAGGCTTCCTTGTGAAAATGTGTTTTTTTTTTTTATTATTTATGTTTTCTATCTTTTACCAAGTAAAGGGGGAGTCCCCCCCTCCCAGTCAGGGAGGGACTCCAAGAGGCCCTAAAAGAGAACCACGCTTAAAGCTGGTTCTCCGGAGCCCAAACGGGCTCCAGATTAAAATGGGGAAAGCGGCCAATGGGTCAACTTCCCCGAACCTACAACATGGGAGAGGCCTTTCCGCGGCCGTGCTCCCCGGTTCGGGGTGTTGCTCCAAAGGCCTGCACTTCCAGGCGTATGCCTTCCCCCTCCGCAAAACCGGGAAGGCATGAGGAACGAGGTACTTCAAGGTTGAGGGGAGCAAGCCAAGGTCGACTGGGGAAAACTGTAACCTCATTAGGAAAGTTGGTCCTGTAAAAATGCTGTGACAGTGTGTGCTAAATGTTATTCTAAACATGTATAAACACAAGCAAAATATGTAAAGACCTCTCCCAGAACCCCATTGTTCCTTAAATTTACATAAGTTCCCTGGAGATCCCTCTAGATAGGATCTCCCCAGGTCATGTGAACGGACCCCCGACGAGGTCCGAGCTACGTCGAATGTCTTCGCCTAGAGCATGCTCAGACAGAAACTTGGCTTCACTGGGGGCAGCCTAGATACAAGGGGGGGGGTGGGATATCCGCCGTAGACTCCTCGGCGCCGCCAGCCTCCTCCCCTCCAGAAGGAGACTACAGACAAGCCAAATGAGAAGGGAAGCCTCCCCTTTCCCCAGCGTGGAAGTTATCGAGGGGGGGAGAAGAAGAAGCCCGAAGACCAAAGGTCAGACAGATGAATTATGTACTAGCATAGTGATAAGATTTGTGTTTTTCTTTTTTATATATATATATATATATATGTATGAAATGTAACCGGGTGATTTTAAGATGATTTGCCTTGTGAATCCGTGGGTAATATGAAATGCTTATTGCCTGTCTGATCAATTATTGCAGCCTAGCCGGTCTAGACTGCACACATGATGTCTGCTTTTAAGTAACCTCTGATTCAAATACTTTGTATTGGGAGATTTACCATGTGTTTTTATAGATTGTAATAATGCTATATGCTGCTTTTAAGTAACCTTTGATTCAAATACTTTGTATTATGAAATTTTACCATGTGTTTTTATGGATTTTAATAATGCTATATGAAATACCGAATATGTACAATGTATCCCAGAAGGCCTCCCTGTAAGCATGAACGCCAAGGAAGGATCTGATGGCCCATTGGCATTTTTAAATTGTGTTTTTGAGTAGTTTTAAGATAGTGGCTCCAACCTTTTTTTCAGGTAGCCGGTATTCCCTAGTAGACACCCCACGCTTCAGGGGCTTACCGCCCTCTTACCGAAGCCCCGTTTTTTTTTTTTTGTTATCAGTTGTACATACGAGACTTTGCCACTAGACGGTGACGTCAGTCTCGAGGGGGGGAACTGTGAGAAAATGACCCCTCTGTCACAAACATGGTTGCCAGGGCGCCTGGAGAAGTAAGCTTGCATCCGCCTGGCCAGTGAATGCGAGTGACGCTACCCAGGAACTACATAAGACTCCCGTGTACCTATTAACAAGTATATAAGCGCTTGAGTCAGGCACAGAGTGTCTGCAGCCGCGCTCTAATGTTTCCCCGCCATCGCGTGAAACCCGCCATGGTAAGGAGGAGGCTACGCCGCCACGGAGCTGTCCAGGCGAACGGTGTGAAACGCTAAGCATGGAAACCACTGTGTTCTGCTAACACCACATGTAGCCATCTTCCTGCCTGGATGGGATTCATTCCTTCTATGTGGAAACCTCACGTACACACCTTGAGTCATTCCTAGCCCGCAAGCAACCCACCTAGTCTATGAATGGATTAATGGCTCCACTATTAATCCTGATTGCCCAGTGATTTCCTAAACAACTGTCTTCACCCCGGAGAGTTGAGAAAGAGGAAGGATCTCTCCTGATACCACCAAGCCCTTTTGTCTACACCGGAATACCTAGGTGCATATCTGATTCTCTATTGTCCCTTTCCCAGTTAATCCCATCTCCTCCCAATCACCCAACCATTCCCACAGTGATACCAACGGAGCCGCCCCAGGCCCTGTCGCAACCTGGAAGTTTCCAGGATGCCCAGGATAAAGGTGATGTTCATTGGTTGAAGCACACACCCAATCAGGTGTCGCCATTGACCCACCATTGGTCCAGCCGATGTCCAGCCTTCCTGGTCATCTGCAGAACCTCCCATTACCACTCCCAGTCACCTCCCATCCCCTCAGGACTAAGGTGACTCTATATAACCTGTGGACTAGCTACCCACAGGTGTGCTTTCTACTCAGTAAACCCCCATTCCCGCTGGGTAGTAACACCCCCGATTCCTGATCAGTTTCGGGACCTTTCCCCCATTTCCTCATTCGTCGCCATCGGAGCCTTCCATTGGAGTCTGCGAGAGGTAGTATTGCCCTGTATGTCAATTCCTTTATGTTCCCCTATCGATCTCTCTATTTTTCCTAGACCTGTATGAATGTGTGATTGATTTTGTACCTTGTGTGAACGAACTATTGTTTCAAATAAACCACAATTGATTTTATTAAATTAGAGTCTTTTTATTGAGCATTGACTCTCTGAACGGTTGAGCCTGGTATACAATTGATAACAAAGATTCCTTTTTGGGGCTAGCTGTCTCTCAGTCTAATTCCCCAATCTCATTTTGAGAGCAGTTTCCCTAACACTCTGGTAAGCTGTTGTATATTTCCAGATGCTATTATTAGCAATCCCTTTTTTCCTTCCTTCCTTCCTTCCTTCCTTCCTTCCTTCCTTCCTTCCTTCCTTCCTTCCTTCCTAGACTCTTTTTTGTAAGCTCTTGGAGGATTGGCTACATCAGGGGTGTGTGGCCTAATATGCAAAGGAGCTCCTGCTAGAATTTCACCCCTGAGTCTGAATAAACAATACTGCCCTTGATGGACGAAGGACCAGATTCAGTATAAGGAGTTTCATGTTAATTCCGAGGAAACAAATTATTTCCTACATCCATGTCTAATTTAAGATTAATGAACCTGAGATCTATATAAAGAAATGACAACTTGGTGGAAAATACATGAAAATTGTGGAAGTTTTTTTTTTTTTTTTTTAAATCACTGCTTTGGTATCTTTCAAGAGCAAAAGATCAAATAAGTGAAATCACACACACAAAAGAGGTCTTTTGAAGTTCTTCTTCAATGCTTTTCCCGGTTTGCAGACACAGGCATGTCGATGTGAAAGTGGCTGCCCAAATTTTAGTTGCAAGATTTTTTCTTTTATTCTCCACAACTGTTCAGATTAAGGAAAGTCATTCATAAAGTTTCATGCATAATTCAGCTCACATCTCAATGCCAACAAAAAAAAAGTTTTAGTTGTAGAATTTTTGCCTCGCTTCAATCAGATCATTGTAATGCTGGTTTTGATTTTTTTTTTCAGCTATACTGAGGACCACAACTATATTACTGCTTTTCTGAATGTCAACAGCAGAGTCAGGGAAGAATCTTTAAACTTTTGATGTATTTTTTTTTCTTTAGTTCAGTTTTTTAAAAGAAATATTAATAACTTCATGCACAGAAACAGGACAGTGAGTTCCAGGTCTTTCTTTCTTTCTTTCTTTCTTTCTTTCTTTCTTTCTTTCTTTCTTTCTTTCTTTCTTTCTTTCTTTCTTTCTTTCTTTCTTTCTTTCTTTCTTTCTTTCTTTCTTTCTGGAATAATCAAATGAACCGAAATCAAGTGATGTATGTGCATGTGTGTATGACCAGGGCTTTTTTTTTGTAGAAAAAGCCCATCAGGAACTCATTTGCATATTAGGCCACACCCCTAATATTGTTTCACATAGGGCGTTTTGAAAGGGAAAGCCCATCAGAAAATCATTTGCATATTAGGCCACACCCCCTGATGTCACCATTGTTTTGCATAGGGCTTTTTAAAAGGAAAAGCCCAGCAGGAACTCATTTGCATGTTAGGTCACACCCATAAGAACATAAGAGAAGCCATGTTGGATCAGTCCAACACTCCATATCACACAGTGGCCAATATACACACACACACACACACACACACACACATACACACACATACATACACATACATACACATACACACACACACTGTGGCTAATAGCCACTGATGGACCTCTACTCCATATTTTTATCCCCTGATGTTACCATAGTTTCACATATTAGGCCACACCCCTGACATCAAGCCAGCTGGAACTGCGTTCCTGTGTGTTCCTGCTAAAAAAAAAAAAAAGCCCTATGTGTATCAGAGTCAAAGTTACCATATCTTTGGGGCAGTTTTCTCATTCCTTATGGATGAATGATGTCACTATTGAGAGATTTTATCAGGCTAATTTAACAAGGTCGAGTCTGTTGCTTGGAAGAGCAGTGCCCTCATATGGTAAGAGGTAGTATTTTACTACAAGAGAGAAAACCTTCATACGGGCATGATGTAGGTCAGTTAGGGCCATTCAGACAACACAGTCACCTGGCAAAACCTCTCAAATGCTGAGGAGTAAGGTCTATATATTTAGAGGAAGAGAAAGATTGCAGGAGGCTAGAAAAATCCAGGAAATCAAGAATAGTTTCATTGTTGTACATGAGGAGATATTGAAATCTAAAGTGCTTTTATGTGGTATGAATAAGAGCTGATTCATACCTGTTTATTTCCACCTCTCCGCTTCTCCCATATATTTCCGTCCTTTCTTGCAGCTCTCAAACATCTGACATTTATTCTTTGTGACTCTTACATTGAGCAAGTTTGGCCTCTCCTGGTATAGTCCAATCACGTCAGATCTTGGAAGATAAGCAGGGCAGTATTTTGGAAGGGGGAGCACCAATGAAGACTCTACAGAGAAAGGCAATGGCAAACCACCTCTGCTTCTCACTTCTTCTGAAAGCCCCTTTCTGGGGTCACCATAAGTCTTGGATGGGAGAGCACTGAGGAAGACTTTGCAGAGGAAGGCGATGGTCAACCACCTCTGTGCCTTAGAAGACCCTTTCTGGTTTGATCCGGAAACCACTTATTTGAGAGAGAAAGAGAGAGAGAGAGAGAGAACAAACTTTCCATAAGGCTAGGAACATATCTCCCTCTCCCAAAATACTAGGACTTGAGGTCGTCCCATGAAGCTGAGGGGCCATTGATTCAATATAGACCAAAGGAACTATTGCTTTACACAGCATGATTAAAATGAGGAATTTACTGTCAAAGGATGCAGTGATGGCCACAGTCAGAGACAGCTTTGAAAGAGGACTAGACAGATTCATGGGGGACAGGTCTATCGATGGCTACTTGCCATGGTGACTAATGGAAACTTCTACATTCCAAGGCAGTCAACTTTTGAGTCCCTGTGTCAGGGTACAAAATCAGGGGAAGGCCTCAGTGTCCTGTTGTTGGCCCTCCAGAGGGACTAGCTGACCAGCTATTGTGCAAGACATGATGCTGGACAAGATAGACCACTAGGCTGATCAAGCAGGGCTCTTCTTATGTTCTTATGTCAGGAAGACCCTGCCTAGGTAGAACACCAGATAGATAGAAAAGGACAACTAGAATGATTAAAGGGTTGGAACACTTTCCCTGTGAAGAAAGGTTAAAACACTTGGGGCTCTTTAGCTTGGAGAAACGTCGACTGCGGGGTGACATGATAGAGGTCTACAAGATTATGCATGGGATACAAAAGGTAGAGAAAGAAGTACTTTTCTCCCTTTCTCGCAATACAAGAACTTGTGAGCACTCAATGAAATTTCTAAGCAGTTGTGTTAGAACAGATAAAAGGAAGTACTTCTTCACCCAAAGAGTGATTAACATGTGGAATTCTCTGGAGGTAGTGGTGGCTAGAAGCATAGCCAGCTTCAAGAGGAGATTGGATAAATATCTGGAACAGAGGTCCATCAGTGGCTATTAGCCACAGCATATTGTTGGAACTCTCTGTCTGGGGCAAGTGATGCTCTGTATTCTTGTTACTTGGGAGGGGCAACAGTGTGAGAACTTCTAGTCTCCTGGCCCCACTGATGGACCTCCTAATGGCACCTGGTTTTTTTGGCCACTGTGTGAAACAGAGTGTTGGACTGGATGGGCCATTGCCCTGATCCAACATGGCTTCTCTTAGGTTCTTATGATCACCAGTAGCATGTTGAGGAGATAAGAAAGAATTTCAGTCAGATTAAGGGACTTTCGGGTGTTGGGGGATAGAGAGGTTCGCAAGCACTACTATCTACTTACACTGGAAGGAGTACTTTGAACCGAATCCTTGCACCATGAAAGAGGCCGTTCAATCTGGAAATTAATTAGGCAGGACTCATTGGACTGAAGCCCACCAGACTGAAACAAACCTGCCTAGACATATTTGCAGGGGAAAAACATTTGCTTCATTACAATTTGCTCTCAAACAGTTTTGATTCATCATACAGAAAGCCGCAGGGGGAAAATGGGGAAAACTGAAAGGAAGTGGGGGGTAGAGAAGAGCAGAAAGCAATAATACAATCAACGCACTTTAGTACAAGGACAAACGATCTCATTGGAAAACTGAACAGGCTCTTCTTACCTGCTGAGCTTAATTTCCAAATTCACTGCTGCCATTAGGGACAGATATTTGCTCTCCCGTTTATTCAGTACATTACACTCCTATCTGCAATTGGGAGGGGGTAGGCATTTGGAAGGTCATGAAAGTTTCCCAAATGCACTGCAATTGCAGTCGGTGATAACACAGCCTGTCCCAAGAGGTGTCTGACGATTCACCCACTTGAGATGCTTACTTTAAAGGGTAACAAATGTGCTACGGTATAAGCTGTTGTGGAGCTGACCCGCACTCTTATCAGATGCAATACCAGGAATGCTTCACTCTCTTAAACCAGTCATGTACAGCTTAAATACCATCCTGACCACATTATTTTATTGAATCACCTGGAGCATTTGGCACATGTGCTGGAGTTTCCAGGCCAAATTTGGAACATGGTGGGAAGGATGAGGATAGAGATCTGCCTCAAGGCTCTGTCCTGGGACCTGTTTTGTTCAACATCTTTATCAATGATTTGGATGAAGGAATAGAGGGAATGCTTGTTAAATTTGCCAATGATACTAAATGGGGAGGGGTTTCAAACACAGAAGAAGACAGAAACAGGATACAGGATGACCTTGACAGGCTGGAAAACTGGGCTAAAATCAATAAAATGAATTTTAACGGGGATAAAAGTAAAGTTCTGCATTTAGCTAGGAAAAATCTAATGCATGGTTATAGGCTGGGGGAGACTTGTCTTAGCAGTAGTCTGTGTGAAAAGGATCTAGGGGTCTTAGTGGATCATCCGCTGAACATGAGTCAACAGTGTGATGCGGTGGCTAAAAAGGCAAATGCAATCTTGGGCTGTATCAACAGAAGTATAGTGTCCAGATCACGTGAAGTGATGGTATCGCTTTACTCTGCTCTGGTAAGACTTCACTTGGAGGATTGTGTTCAGTTTTGGGCACCACATTTTTAAGACGTATCTAGACAAGCTGGAACGGGTCCAGAGGAGGGCAACGAAGATGGTGAGGGGTCTGGAGACCAAGTCCTATGAAGAAAGGTTGAAGGAGCTGGGCATGTTTAGCCTGGAGAGGAGGCGGCTGAGAGGTGATATGATCACCATCTTCAAGTACTTGAAGGGCTGTTATAGAGAGGATGGTGTGGAATTGTTTTCTGTGGCCTTGGAAGGTAGGACCAGAACCAACGGGTTGAAATTAAATCAAAAGAGTTTCCGGCTCAACATTAGGAAGAACTTCCTGACAGAGCGGTTCCTCAGTGGAACAGGCTTCCTCGGGACGTGGTGGGCTTTCCTTCCTTGGACGTTTTTTTTAAAAAAAGGATAGATGGCCATATGGCAACGATGAAGATCCTGTGAATTTAGGAGGAAGTGTTTGTGAGTTTCCTACATCGTGCAGGGGGTTGGACTAGGTGACCCTAGAGGTCTCTTCCAACTGTTTGATTCTATGATTCTATGCTATGAGGGACATAGAGGGGGACACTTGATATGGGCAATATTGTTGATGTTGCTGCATCACTTCTAGGGCTGCCAAGCTCCTGCCGGGGGTGGCGGATCCTCCAGTCTGGAAGGCCCTAACCTGTCGGCAGGGAGCAGGCTGCTAGGGGGATCCCCGCCCCCAAAGAGCCCCAGTGCAATGATGTCACCCGGAAGTGACATCACCCCTGGGATGTCACACTGGGGACGTTCTAGGAACTCTGATTAAACTCTGTTCTGTTTTAATCTAGGTATAATTTTGGATGGATGGATGGATAGAACTCACTTTTAATGTATTTTTATATTTGATATACCAATAAAGGTCAGTCTGCCTGTTTGTCTTTCTGTCGTATGATAGACAGAAAGACAGACAGACAGACAGACAGTCGATAGATAGATAGATAGATAGATAGATGATTCGATGGATGGATGGATGGATGGATGGATGGATGGATGGATGGATGGATATGTGGGTGGGTGGGTGGGTGGGTGGGTGGATGGGTGGGTGGGTGGGTGGATGGATGGATGGATGGATGGATAGAACTCACTTTTAATGTATTTTTATATTTGATATACCAATAAAGGTCAGTCTGCCTGTTTGTCTTTCTGTCGTATGATAGACAGACAGACAGACAGTCAGTCAGACAGACAGACAGACAGACAGACAGACAGACAGACAGACAGACAGACAGACAGATAGATAGATAGATAGATAGATAGATAGATAGATAGATAGATAGATAGATAGATAGATAGATAGATAGATGATTCGATGGATGGATGGATGGATGGATGGACGGACGGACGGACGGACGGACGGACGGATGGATGGATGGATGGATGGATGGATGGATGGATGGATGGATGATAGGCCACTGTACTGTGAGGTTTCATACTATCCTAATGATTTCTAATAGTTCCCTGAGGCTAGTGGATGAGGACATCCAGAGCTTTGGGAGCTGAGTATCATCTCTAATTTGAAAATTGAAAACAAGCCTTTTCACACTCATTAGGCCACACTATATTAAAAGAGAGGACTGACACAAAGAGCTCTTTTCTTCACATTTTTAAAGTGATCATTAGCCAGTCTGAACATGCAGACTTTTTTGGTAAGGGCTTTGTAAACATGTATGAGAAGGCTGGGGAAGGGAAGGCAATTGGAACTTATCTTTATAGCCAAGAAAACGGATGCCTAGACAAAGGCTTTCTCTGATCACATGTTAGAGAAATGTCAGTCCCATGACTGAACTCTTATCAACTCTTACCAGTCCTCTTACAAGAGGACTTCCTTTCAACTGCACAAGCATGAGATCAAGTGTGGGAATGACAGAACAGCAACTGAGTTGGATCTTGTTTTTATGGAGAGCAACTCAACATGCCTAATGAAATGTGAGAGCCCTGCTGGATCAAACCGGTGGTCCATCTAGTCTGTAGAGTGTGAGGCCTTCCCCTGATGTTGCCTCCTGGCTTTGGGATTCAGAGGATCAGTGCCTCTGAATTTGGAGATTCCCCTCAGTCACCATAGCTAGTAGGCATGGATAGACTTCTCCCCCATGAATCCACCACAAAAGGGATTCTCCAGTTCCTTTTGTGCTTATGAGTGGCCACTATTCACCTTTCTTGTGATAACTGATCATGGCCCGGCCAGACCACATCTAATAGTGAGTTATATTGCCTCAGTGATTTCCACTTACATGAATGAAGTCCAAGCTAGTAGAAGGTTGTTTCCTGATGTCATCTCCATGAAGAGTCAGGGGTTTGTGGCTGTTGGTTGTTGCTGCTGGCAAAGCAACACAAGGACACATGCAAAACATTGGACCTAACCCCTGTACCATATTAGCATATCTGCATCTGTGTGTGCATGAACAATCTTAATTAGTAAACATGTGTTGGCTTTGAAGAACAGTGCTGTAATTAAAAGGCTTTCTGATGGACCTCCATGGTTAGCTGTGTAGTGATGGGAGGCTTGCAAAAAAAACAGAAGCAAACACCCCTTTTGAACATATACATATGAACATATGAAGCTGCCTTATACTGATGGACCCTCAGTCCATCAAAGTCAGTATTGTCTACTCAGACTGGCAGTGGCTCTCCAGGGTCTCAAGCGGAGATTTTTCATGCCTATTTGCCTGGACCCTTTTTAGTTGGAGATGCCGGGGATTGAACCTTCTGCTTACCAAGCAGATGCTCTACCACTGAGCCACCATCCCTCCCCTGAAGCTGCCTTCTACTGAATCAGATCCTCAGTCTACCAAAGTCAGTATTGTCTACTCAGACTGGCAGTGGCTCTCCAGGGTCTCAAGCTGAGGTTTTTCATGCCTACTTCCCTGGACCCTTTTTAGGGAGAGCCAGTTTGGTGTACTGGTTAAGTGTGCAAACTCTTATCTGGGAGAACTGAGTGATTCCCCGTTCCTCCACTTACAGCTGCTGGAATGGCCTTGGGTTAGCCATAGCTATTGCAGGAGTTGTCCTTGAAAGGGCAGCTGCCCTCTCAGCCCCACACACCTCACATGGTGTCTGTTGTGGGGGGAGAAGATATAGGAGATTGTAAGTCGCTTGATTGAGAAGACAATACTGACTTTGATGGACCAAGGGTCTGATTCAGTATAAGGCAGCTTCATATGTTCATCATAGTTCGGCTGTATACTGCCTTGGTCAGGCCACACCGGGAATCCTGTGTGCAGTTCTGGAGGCCTCACTTAAAAAAAAAAAAAAAAGTGGACAAAATTGAGTGGGTGCAGAAGAGAGGAACAAGGATGATGAAGGGCCTAGAGCAGGGGTGGGGAACAGTGGCTCTCCGGATGTGGGGGTTTTTTGCCTACAACTCCCATCAGCCCCAGTCATTGGCCATGCTGGCTGGGGCTGATGGGAGTTGTAGGCAAAAAACATCTGGAGAATCACTGTTCCCCACCCCTGGCCTAGAGGAAGAATCCTATGAGGAAAGGCTGAATATTCAGTCTGGAGAAGAGGAGATTGAGGGGGGGGCAGGATTGGTCTTTAAATATTCAAAAGGCTGTCGTTTAGAGGAGGGCAAGGAGCTGTTCCACTTGGCAGTCGAGGATAGGAACCGAAGCAATGGGCTCAAATTACAAGCAGAAAAGTACCAGTTGGACATTAGGGGGGGAAAAATTACAGAGTAGTTCAGAGGTGGAGCCAGCTGCCTAGGAAGGTGGTGAGCTCCCCTGCATTGGCAGTCTTCAAAACGTGGCTGGATGATTATTTGTTGGAGATGCTTTAGGTTGATCCTGCACGGAGCAAGGGGTTGGACGAGATGGTCTGTATGGCCCCTTCCAACTCTATGATTCTGTGACCTGACTGGAAAGAAAATGGCAAAGGTCCCTGACATGGCTGGCCAAGGCTAACACAATCTCATCTGATCTTGGAAGCTAAGCAGTGTTGGCTCTGGTTATTACTTGGATGGGAGCCCACCATGGAAGTCCAGGGTTGCTCCATAGACCGAGGCAACGGCAAACCATCTCTTCTTGTCTTTTGCTTTGAAAACCCTACAGGGTCGCCGTGACTCAATGGCGACTTGATGGCATTTTCCACCACCACATGTCAAACGGTTGTCAGGTAGCCAGTTCTTACTCTCTCGGTTCCCTTCTATCGCCAACCGCCTTTAATTAGTTCTGACGAACCAACCCAAGCCAGGAAGCATAACCTGTCTACTTAGCAACGGGTAACTCAGCCTATAAATTTACTTACACATTCGGATTACATGGCAGGTCGTAGCTACCTATTGATTTTGCTCCGCTAAAATAGATGGCTTTTGTTTAACGCTAGAAAGGGTGTGTGTGTGGGGGGGGGGGGGGAAGAGAGCAATTTCCCTGACACCCAACCACTTCTTTAATAGTCTTGGAATAATCTATATTTCATTAAAATGATGACTTACTGCACCCCGAGTATTCCCCTGTCTTCTTAACTATTGATTTAAGGCAGTTTAACACTTGTACAGCACATAATAAATTGGCTTAGAATGGCAGCACTTTGTGATGAAATCATTCCTTAGTATATATATATTTAAAAAAAAGCCATCGTGGCATACATTAGAACTAGTCCGTGGCTTTGTTTCTCGGAGAAATGGGGGAGCCGATCGCTGATTGATTTCATACGCGCACACCCAACCCATGAAACTTTCAGGGAAGTGGAAGGTTCGGCTATCCATATCCATTCTTTGATTTATAGGGGAAGGAAAGTCTCGCACTAAATCCTGACTGTAAACCTGGTGCCCATAAAGTATTTAGTAAAGTCATCCATCATGGGGATTTTTTTTTTTTCTTCCCAAGGAGTCCTTAATGGGGCTGAGGACTACAAGTGCTTTGTGAATCGCTTGCATTAGAGGGCATCTGCTAGGAAGTTTATAAGTGCCAATTATTCAAACTTAGCTAAGCCTCTTACCCTTTTAATCAGGAATCAGTAACTCCTTATATCTCAATTACTCCCCTTTGAGTGTAGCGAAAAGAGACTTGGCCGGACGTGGTAGGCTGGAGGGCTATAGAGAACCGGGGTGGGGGTGGGGGGAAGAGTAAGATCTTTCTATTTGGGTGTGATTTACTGGCTTCCAAGTCTCTCTGTGTTGCATGAAACTAATGGGTGTCTAAAGATGGAATATAAGATAAGTATAGATGGAACTCTCTGTCTGCGGCAGTGATGCTCTGTATTCTTGGTGCTTGGGGGGTGACAGTGGGAGTGTGCTAGTATTCTGGCCCCACTAGTGGACCTCCTGATTTTTTTTGGCCACTGTGTGACTCAGAGTGTTGGACTGGGTAGGTCACTGGCCTAATCCAGTGTGGCTTCTCTTATGTTCTGAGGAAGCATCCAGAGAAGCTGATGGCAAGTAGAATCATAGAGTTGGAAGGGACCTCCAGGGTCATCTAAGTCCCACCCTCTGCACAATGCAGGAAACTCACAAATACCTCTCCTTAAATCCACAGGATCTTAATTGCTGTCAGATGGCCACCTAGCCTCTGTTTAAAAACCTCCAAGGAAGGAGAGCCCACCACCTCCTGAGTAGATCCAAGATGGACAAAACAAAATGCTTCTTTACACAATGACTGATTAAAATGTGGGGGGTTTGCTGACAGAAGATGTCGTGATGGGCACAGGCATAGACAGCTTGAAAAGGGCATTAGAAAGATTCATGGAGGATATGTCTGTCTGTGGCTACTAGCCACGGTGACTGAAGGAAGCCTCCATATTCGAAGGCAGTCAGCTTCTGAATTCTAGTACTAGGAGGCAACATTAGAGGAAAGCTTCAGCCTTTATGCCCTGTTGTTGTCCAACCAGAGGAAGTGGTTGGCCATTGTGTGAGACAGGCTGGACTAGATGGATCACTGATCTGATCCAGAAGGGACTTTCTTACGTTATTTCATTCTTATCACTCCTGTGGGGCTCTCTGAATGTCCAGGGTAAATATCCATACAGAAGGACTGAAGCCAACCTCAAAGTACCCAAGAATGCCCAAGCATGGGTGACCCTGGAGCAGAGGGTTTATTATTTATTTATTTATTTATAATTATTATAAAACACTTATGAATATCATCACCATCATCCCTACTTTGGGGAGGGACGGTGGCTCAGTGGTAGAGCATCTGCTTGGGAAGCAGAAGGTCCCAGGTTCAATCCCCGGCATCTCCAACTAAAAAGGGTCCAGGCAAATAGGTGTGAAAAACCTCAGCTTGAGACCCTGGAGAGCCGCTGCCAGTCTGAGAAGACAATACTGACTTTGATGGACCAAAGAGGGTCTGATTCAGTATAAGGCAGCTTCATATGTTCATATGTACTATTGTAGAGCTCTAGGTGATATTCAACATTATTAAAAACGTTAAAAACTGTAACATCAATACATGACTGCATTAATACATTAATTTAAAAGGTCAAGTGGCAAAATTTGCAATTTCCTCCCATTTCTGGCCTGTGGGCACCTCGTGGGTATGAGGAAAGAGTTAAATTCAGGAGGGACTGTGGCTCAGTGGCAGAGCATCTGCTTGGCAAGCAGAAGATCCCAGGTTCAATCCCCGGCATCTCCAACTAAAAAGGGTTCAGGTAAATAGGTGTGGAAAGCCTCAGCTGGAGAGCTGCTGCCAGTCTGAGTAGACAATACTGACTTTGATGGACCAAGGGTCTGATTCAGTAGAAGGCAGCTTCATATGTTCAAATTTGTCTGAGGGGATGGAGACCAGGGGAGGGTGCTAGCCAGAATATAAACTGTCACTACCCACAACCAAAAGCCTGGCGGAACATGTCTACCTTATAGGCTCTGTGGAATTCCATAAGGTTCCACCAGATTGGAGCCAGGACTGAAAAAGCCCTGTCCCTGGTTGAGGATGACCAGATATTTTTGGAGCCAGGGATCACCAGCAGATTGTTATCCAAGGAGCATAACACTCTCCCAGGGACATACCAGAGGAGATGGTCCTGCAGATACATTGGTTCCAGACCGCTCAAGGCCTTGAAGGTTGATACCAAAACCTTGACTCAGTACTACACTGGAAACCAGGGAGGCTGGAGCAGCATAGGGGGTAGCATTTCCCACATCTTCGCCCTTTCAAACGAGCAGGGGGCCCATGATTGGAGCAGGGCAACAGGGATTTGGATGCTGCTGCCCATTGTTCCTGAGTCCCCAAGCTCAGTCCTTCAGGCTCCAATGAGCCAGGCAGGAACACGCATGATCATATTCATTAGTCCACATACACAACAATGACCATGTTGGGCACCCCAGCTCCAGGTCGTGGGTAGAGGAAGACATATGGCTGTTTATCCCATGCTTATCATACCCTGTGGAGATCTGGGCCCTACCTGGCTTGCTAGCCTTTCGTAGGGCCCGTAAAACGGAGCTGTCCTGCCAGGTTTTCGGGTGAGGCGGTGGGCATCTATCTATCAGATCGGTTGACCTCCCCTACTGTACTACCTTACTGTGCTGATTTGCTATACTGTCCTGCTACACCATCCAGGCCACTCTATTGTACTGGATATTGCAATTGGTTTTATTGTCATGCTATTGCGATTTTATTGTGATTTTACTATTTACGTTGTGCTCCGCTCCGAGCCCCTATGGGGGAATGAGTGGAATATAAATAAACAAATGATGATGATGATGATGATGATGATGATGATGATGATGATGATGATGATGATGTCATTGTGTCAGAACGATGGCACCCATGCTTTTTTGCAGGGAAGGAGGGGCCCCCCATGATGGACTCGATTCCGAAACCTTCCATCACATTGGTTGTTTTCACTGATAAGTGTCCCTTCCCTGGCGTCTGGAGATGCACCATCTTTTTTCTTAATAACATTTGATGATGATGATGATGATGATGATGTCATTGTGTCAGAACGATGGCACCCATGCTTTTTTGCAAGAAAGGAGGGGCCCCCCATGATGGACTCGATTCCGAAACCTTCCATCACATTGGTTGTTTTCACTGATAACTGTCCCTTCCCTGGCGTCTGGAGATGCACCATCTTTTTTCTTAATAACATTTGCTGAGAAAGGATAATGCTGCCCTTCAGGAGTTCCGCTGACATCTCAGAAATAATAATGATAATGATAAAGCAGCCGCAGACATCAGCTTCTTTGGGTTCTTGATAACCGCCACTCTGATTGGCATGCAATCCAGCGGAGAGACTTTTGCCTTTCGACAACTCATCACCCGGCATTGTAGCCGTTTGTCAGACTCTGCATATTGTCCAGAACCTCCATGCTTTAGTTGTCTCTGCCTTTTAACCTCTCCAAGATTGAGAAATCTTTTTTTTTTTTAAAGAGGACCTCTATAGCCCATGTTCAAGGTCTCTGGCTTACACATTCTCAGCACAATAATATCCTCCCCCAATATCCATTTTTGTTCATCCCACACTATTAAAAATAATCTTTCTTCTCTTTCTACGCCTTATACTCCTTCCAAAAGACATTAAGGGAAATGATGGAGGCAGAGCAGAAATGACAAGGATAACTTTGCTTAATGTAAGAAATGCAGAGAGGAATTGGGCGGGGCGGGGGGGGGGTGGCAATTCAGAACATATAACAGCTAGGACTTTTCTCAAGGACTCCCTTAGAGTGCCTGTAAAGTTCACGGCTCAAACGGAGAATATTGTCTGTGTAAAGTTCGGTCAAGTTGCAACGAACTTAAAGCAATCCTAGCAAGGCAAATAATCAGTAGAAGTGGAGCAAAATGTAAGCTTTCGTATGCTCTTAAGCAGACTTCATCAGACTTAATCTGCTTAAGAGAATACGAAAGCTTACATTCTGAATAAAACTTTGTTGGTCTTAAATGTGCAACTTGTCTACTGCTTTGTTCTATTGCTTCAGACCAACGCGGTTGCCCACTTGGATCAAACAGTAGAAGAAGAAGAAGAAGAAGAGTCTCAGAGCAGCTCACAATCTCCTTTACCTTCCTCCCCCACAACAGACACCCTGGGAGGTGGGTGGGGCTGGAGAGGGCTGTCACAGCAGCTGCCCTTTCAAGGACAACCTCTGCCAGAGCTATGGCTGACCCAAGGCCATGCTAGCAGGTGCAAGTGGAGGAGTGGGGAATCAAACCCGGTTCTCCCAGATAAGAGTCCGCACACTTAACCACTACACCAAACTGTCATAGCCTTCCTCTGCAGAGTCTTCCTTGTTGGTTTCTTATCCCAAATTTATGTTGATCCCAGCAAGGGGCTTTCAAGGCAAGCAAGAAGCAGGAGGAGTTTGTCATTGACTTCCTCTGCAGAGATTTCTTTGGTGGGCATCCGTCCAAAACATATGGGGACTCCAGCAAGGGGCTTTCAAGGCAACTGAGAAGAGTCCTGAAGTTGGTTAACAACTAAAAAAAAAACCCCACCCAATAAAGAAAGCTATTAAAATACAATAAAAATTCATGCTATTCAAATACAGTAAAAGCTATTAAAATACAGTAAAAACATAAAACAATAAGCATCAATAAAATACCATAGATAAAAAAGTATCAGTGTACAGCTGTTCTGGAGGGAAAAGTGCCTTTTGCATTTGGTTATTCCTTTGGTTCAACAGCCAAAGAGTTCTGAAGGAGGAGACCTTTGGAGTCATTTTTTTCCCCCCTGGCAGGGGATAGTCCGAAAGGTCCTTCTGAGGAAAGAAGAAAAGAGACTTCTTTGTCTTTACTGCAGTTTAACTCTTCTGAGGGAGGATTCAAATTCTTGGCCACAAAAGCTACAAAACTGCTTCACTGGTCAAACTGCAATGATTTTACATAAAAACATAAGAGAAGCCATGTTGGATTAGGCCAATGGCCCATCCAGTCCAACACGCTGTCACACAATGGCCAAAAAACCCCCAAGTGCCATCAGGAGGTTCACAAGTGGGGCTAGAAGCCCTTCCACTTTGCCCCCCCCCCAAGAACCACGAATACAGAGCATCACTGTCCCAGACAGTTCCAATAATATGCTGGACCTTTGATGGACCACTGATGGATTTGAATGTATATACTCTATGTGTGTTCCTTTCATTGTTGGTATGTTGCAGTAGAGAAAGGGGTGAAAGAGGGGAACAAGTGAGTGAGGTGATTGGTTGGTGACTGAGAGAGCATGGGTGGAGCTAAGAAGTATGTCTGGGAGAGAGAGAGAGAGAGAGAGAGAGAGAGAGAGAGAGAGAGAGAGAGAGAGATCAGCAGTGAACTCTCAGCAGAGTGACAGCATTTAACTTCTGTCGTGATCAGTCAGTGTCTGTAGAGTCTGAGAAACAGTCTCTGTGTAGAATCCTGATTCTCTTTTTTTTTGTTGCAGGAACTTCTTTGTATATCACACCACACCCCCCTGATGTAGCCAAGCCTCCAAGTGCTTACAGGGCCCTTCTTAACAGGGCCTACATTAGGGGTGTGTGGCCTAATATGCAAAGGATTCCTGCTACAAACCCCCCCCCCCCTGAGGCCACACTCCCCTGATGTAGCCACAAGAGCTTACAGGGCTCTTAGTACAGGGCCTACTGTAAGCTTCAGGAGGATTGGCTAAATCAGGGGTGTGTGGCCTAAGATGCAAAGGAGTTCCTGCTACAAAAAAGCCCTGAGGCCCCACTCCCCTGATGTAGCCAATCCCCCAAGAGCTTACAGAGCTCTTAGTGCAGGGCCTTCTGTAATGTCCAGGAGGATTGGCTAAATCAGGGGTGTGTGGCCTAAGATGCAAAGGAGCTCCTGCTACAAAAAAGCCCTGAGGCCACACACCCCTGATGTAGCCAATCCTCCAAGAGCTTACAGCGCTCTTAGTACAGGGCCTACTGTAAGCTCCAGGAGGATTGGCTACATCAGGGGTGTGTAACCTAAGATGCAAAGGAGTTCCTGCTACAAAAAAGTAATAATAAAAACCCTGATAAAAGAAAAGTAGAAATACTTAGATGGCATATTAGGAGATAGATAGAGAGCCAAAACCTAACATTGTCAGAGTGTTATAGGAGTGTGTAAGAGAGAAGCTGTCAGTAATTATCATTTTGTTTTATATTAACCTGGAGTCCTATGATTTTATAAGAGTTTCTTTCTCAGGGCCACATAGTCCAATGAAGAAGCTTTAGAATTTGGGCACAATTCAGTGGGGAATGTTAAATGAAGTGTTTGGAATTAAATTCCTGGTGGCAGCATTGCATGTATTAAGAGGGGAAGTCATCACCAACAATCAAACTGGAAATAGACAAAAGCTGACTGGGCAGTTTAAGTGGAAACTCCCAATCAAGCCAATTAGGATGGGTTATTATTGCTTCTTAAGGAAAAGAAGAATAATTCCTGGTCGCTCTGAGGAGGTCGACAACCCTGGAGGAACTGGTTGGCCGCTGGGTGAGACAGGATGCTAGACTAGATGGACTATTGGCCTGACCAACAGGGCTCTTCTTATGTTCTTAATCAAGGAAGCCACAGCCCCCAGTTTGCAAGATCTGAGAATGGCTGCTAACAATCAGACATTTGGGAGGTCATCGATCCATAGGGTCATCTTAAGTAAGAACATAAGAGCAGCCATGTTGGATCATGCCAAAAGCCCATCCATTCAAACACTCTGTGTCGCACAATGGCCCAAACCCAGAAGCTATCAGGAGGTCCACCAGTGGGTCCACCACAAGCAACTTGATGGCACTTCATGTACATACAACCTACCCGTACACTCAGGGAAGTCTGAGACCTTCTCCCAGACTGATGAATCTTGCTCTAACTTAAGTGGCTCTTTTTCCTATAGAAGAGCTGCATAAATTCAAGATAGCCTCCTTTAGCTGGAGGAAGTATGTATGTGGATTTATGTATGTATGTGAACTGAAGTGGGTGTCCTGCCTGACTCTTTGGAGCCACACAAACAGAACTTGGGGAACTGGGAACAATGGGCAGCAGGATCCAAATACCTGCTGCCCTGCACCAATCACAGGGCCCCAGTCGGATTGAATGATCCAATAACGTGCTTGCTCAGGAAACCGGAGTTGTATATCGTTTAGGCCCCATTGGCCGGCTCTCCAGTCTTGTTAGTGCAGCCACCTACCATGCCGTACTCAATAAAGAGCTTGTTATCACTCCAACCATGCCTCGTCAATGCATAGAACCCACTATATTATAGAAATCTTCATACTTCCCTGAGTGAAGGGACAGAATAGAAGTTTTTCAAATTTAAAAAGACCTTACCAAATTAGTTCTATGACAACTGAGAAGAAGAAGAAGATATTGGATTTATATCCCGCCCTCCACTCCAAAGAGTCTCAGAGCGGCTCACAATCTCCTTTACCTTCCTCCCCCACAACAGACACCCTGTGAGGTAGATAAAGATATTGGATTTATATCCTGCCCTCCACTCCGAAGAGTCTCAGAGCGGCTCACAATCTCCTTTACCTTCCTCCCCCACAACAGACACCCTGTGAGGTAGATAAAGATATTGGATTTATATCCTGCCCTCCACTCCGAAGAGTCTCAGAGCGGCTCACAATCTCCTTTACCTTCCTCCCCCACAACAGACACCCTGTGAGGTAGATAAAGATATTGGATTTATATCCTGCCCTCCACTCCGAAGAGTCTCAGAGCGGCTCACAATCTCCTTTACCTTCCTCCCCCACAACAGACACCCTGTGAGGTAGATAAAGATATTGGATTTATATCCTGCCCTCCACTCCGAAGAGTCTCAGAGCGGCTCACAATCTCCTTTACCTTCCTCCCCCACAACAGACACCCTGTGAGGTAGATGAAGATATTGGATTTATATCCCACCCCCCACTCCAAAGAGTCTCAGAGCGGCTCACAATCTCCTTTACCTTCCTCCCCCACAACAGACACCCTGTGAGGTAGATGAAGATATTGGATTTATATCCCGCCCTCCACTCCGAAGAGTCTCAGAGCGGCTCACAATCTCCTTTCCCTTCCTCCCCCACAACAGACACTCTGTGAGGTAGATGAAGATATTGGATTTATATCCCGCACTCCACTCCGAAGAGTCTCAGAGCAGCTCACAATCTCCTTTATTAACTAACTCAGCTTAGAGGGAACACTGCTCACAATCTCCTTTATCCTCCTCCCCCACAACAGTCACCCTGTGAGGTGGGTGCGGCTGGAGAGGGCTCTCACAGCAGCTGCCCTTTCAAGGACAACCTCTGCCAGAGCTATGGCTGACCCAAGGCCATGCTAGCAGGTGCAAGTGGAGGAGTGGGGAATCAAACCCGGTTCTCCCAGATAAGAGTCCGCACACTTCACCACTACACCAAACCAGCTCTCTCTTGAAGGACTGTTTCCTTCAAGAGAGACGTCCGCAGCCATTTAACAAAAATAAAACCAGAACAGTTGAGAAAATGAGGGGGGAAATTGATTCTAAGAGCTTATAGTATCCCAGAGAGAGAGATTTGGGTCAGGAGGATCCTCACTTGTTTATCCCCATAACAATGCCTCACAGGACTTCAGCTTATAGTCCCCTAATCACCTGTTTGGGAGTGATTCTTCATGCTCTATAAACTGAGGAAACCAAGAGAAAACCGCCAAATCAAAGCTGTTTACTGACATGATTGACTATGACAGTTCTTTTGGAACCATTACAAGCTATTGTGCCAGGAAGAGCTCAGGGAATATTTTATGTGTAACTGATCTGATAGACCATAACAGTTCCGGGAAAGTGTCATTCAGACCATGGAGTGAAACCTCAATGGATGACGTTTTCTTTTAAAAATAAAATAAAAATAAACATAAGAATTTCAGGACTAGAACAAACACACCAAAAAAATCTGAAAAGACTGAGCATTCAGTTAGCAGCTAAAAGACGCTAACGAGCAGTTAAAAGGGACTAATGCATTGATCCATTTATTTTTTCCTGACTTACTTCGAAATATTTATTTATTTATTTAATTGAAGTACTTCAAAATCAACAGTTTGAAAAAAGATTTAAAACCACTAAAACCAAACATCCTTAAAACAGTGAAAGCCAAAGTTAAAATATGCAGACAAAAACATTACAAAAAATTCAAACATAGGGCAGGAAGATCACTGAGGGAACACACACACACACACATTAGGCCACACAGCCCTGATGTAGCCAATCCTCCAAGAGCTTACAAGGCTCTCTGTTGTAAGCTCTTGGAGGATTGGCTACATCAGGGCTGTGTAGCCTAATATGCAAAGGAGCTCCTGCTAGAATTCCACCCCTGCCGCTCACCATCTTCCTTCCACTTCCGTCTCATTGATATTACGCTTCGGTTAATTAGCTCATCAAAATAACAGGTGATGATGAAGAGACTGAATGTGTGGAAGAATTAGCTTTCTTAGGATCGCTGATCAACCAAAGCAGCGAATGCGAGTCCAGAAATAAAACGTCGAATCACACTGGGTCGTACAACAACGATGAGCACGAATCAAATATGGAAGAGCAAGGACATCAGCCTTGCAACCAAATGCAGATTAGTCTGTGCTATTATGTCCCCCTTAGCAACCTATGGCTATGAAAGCTGGACCATGAAGAAGCAAGCCAAGCCTATGGGGGAATCTTTGTTTATGATCCTTAATATGCTGGACTGTAGAAGGCACAACTATGGCTCTTAAATACCACCCCCACACACACACACACACATCTACAGTAGGTGGCCCCAACAGACACTATTTTTTAAAAGGTGTTTAGAAAGCTAGATGACAACAAAGGAGAAGATGGGAGGGCAATTACATCTCTATGTCTGGAGTTTTCTCCTTAAGGTTCTCAGACTTCAGATGAAGAATGCTGGATTGAATCCCCAGTAGTAGAGAATGACCAAATCTAAAATCATCTCTCTCTCTCTCTCTCTCTATCTTAGGAGGAGGGGGGCTTTAAAAAGCCGGAACACGGCTCTAGAGCAAATGACATGGTGAGGGAAGGGTCCGAAGGGAGGGAGAAGGAGACACGGTGGGGGGGAGAGACGTGCGGTGGGGGGAGGAGCAGGGGCGCTTGGGGGGGTCTGCCTAGGGCACCATGGTATAACATGGAATGGGTCTGCCTAGGGCACCATGGGGCGTCCGGCGCCCTGTCTATCTCTCTATCTATCATCTCTCTCTCTCAATCTTTCTATCTCTCGATCTCTATCTCTATCTCTCTATCTATGAATTGGCTGAGAGAGGAAAAACTGTGTCGGAGGAAGATAAGGTTTATCTTATCCTGAGCTCGCTGTTGGCAGAGTACAATACCACCCTGTTGCAACCAATTTAGGGCCACCCCAGCAAGAG
Organism: Heteronotia binoei; assembly: GCF_032191835.1. Taxonomy (NCBI): domain Eukaryota; kingdom Metazoa; phylum Chordata; class Lepidosauria; order Squamata; family Gekkonidae; genus Heteronotia; species Heteronotia binoei. The sequence goes on along the minus strand of NC_083229.1, from coordinate 14,392,565 downwards.
ACTTTCAAGGAAAGGGAGGTGGCCAGCCATTGCCTTATTCTGTCAAATCTGTCTCTGTGTTCTCCCATCCAAATACCAACTCAGTTTAGCTTTTAAGTTCTGATAAGATTGGGCTATAGCATGCCACCTTCCCCTCCCTTTCTGTACTTACATGAAGCTAAGTAACTGGTTAAAAATATGCAACAGAAATTATACCCAGACTGGCTGGGGATCGATTGAGAAAATCTGGAATGAGCCAGAGACACCGAAAGGCACAATTCCGAGTTCTTACGGCTGAGATAGACTGCTCCTGTTGTTCTGCACAAATTATTATGCACATCTTTGATTATGCTTCATGTGAGCTTCCTTGAGCCTTGGGAAATAGCATATAAATAGCTTAAGTAAAGTACATTCCTTTGAGCATAAACAGTGCAATCCTAAGCAATGCAATTCTAAGTCAAAGGAAGAGGATGACAACAATGATGATATTGGATTTATGCCCCACCGTTCACTCTGCATCTCAGAGTCCCAGAATGGCTTACAATCTCCTTTATTTATTTATCTTTTATTTATCTGAGATTTATATCCCGCCCTTCCCACTAGGTGGCTCAGGGCGGCTTACAACATGTAAAACAAACATAAAATACAAAATTAAGCATTAAAATTAACATTACATAAATATATGTATAACATAAATATGTATAACATAAAAATAACATTACATTTAACTTCCTCTCCCACAACAGATACCCTGTGAGGTAGGTGGGGGTGAGAAAGCTCTCACAGAAGCTGCCCTTTCAAGGACAGCTCTGCAAGAGCTATGGCTGACCCAAGGCCATTCCATGTTATACCTTTCACTATCCTTCCATCTGTATCCATTGAAGTGAAATGGATATAGGCAAGTGGAAGAGTGAGGCATCAAATCCAGTTCTCCCAGATGAGAGTCCATGCACTTAACCACTACATCAAACTGGTTTGATGAACTTAGTAGACTTTTCTTTGGATCTCACAGTAAACATTTGAAGTCTGGTTCATTTCTATGGGAAATTAAGTATTTCTTTAAATGTTCCCATTGGAATCTCCAGGGCTGAAAAAGGCCTAAAGGTTGTTGGATGTGCCAATAATATGTAAGTGAATACTTATAGGCCACTGCTGCCTAAATGGAGCCCAGATCAACAGGATGGACAAACTATATAAAACTTCAACATACAAAAAATGTGAATATTTGGACTGAAAGGGAAGCTTCTCTGATCCCAGATTAGGAAAGAAGGTAGGAAGTTCAAGTGGTTGATCTGCCAATCAGACTGAAGAGCCATTTTGGTATGGTAAAGTGCTCACTTAATCAACTTCAATGACTTCTCTTTAGTAGAAAGTCTCAGTCTCTGAAGATCCGAGGAGAAGATAGTCCCCCCCCACACACACACACACACTTAGCAGTTGTTTTTGAGCTGTGGTGCTGGAGAGTCCTTTGGAATGCAAGAAGATCCAATCAGTCAGTCCTAAGGGAAATCAACCCAGACTGTTCCCTGGAAGGTCAGATGTTGAAGCTGAAGCTCAAATATTTTGGCCACCAAACGAGAAGTGAGCACTCACTGGAGAAGATCCTGATGCTGGGAAAGACAGAAGGCAAAAGAAGAAGGGGATGGCAAAAGATGAGATGGCTGGACAGCATTACTGATGTCACGAATTTGAGCAGACTTCGGAGGATGGTGGAAGACAGGAGGGCCTGGCGTGACTTTGTCCATGAGGTCACAAAGAGTCAGACAAAGAGTTGCAGTAGATGTCTTCTCCTACCTAGCAATAAAGCAACAGCCGCCTTTGAGCGCATTCTGCAATAACCAGATTAAACGACTGCCCTTTGTGCGAGAGGCCTATTTATAAATGTCTTATAAAATAAATACAACACTAAAGGAAAATAAATGATCAGCTGATGTGATAAGACCGGAAAGGACATGCTGTAAACCATAATGAAGAAATCAGCCGACAGTATGATAGACGGAAGACCGTCATGGCTAAAAAAACAACCCAGTGACCTACAGGACTCCATAACAATTGATTAACCATTGATTGCAATGCTAGTTTCAACCAGTGTTAATGTTATCTGGAGTGATTGATATTGTAGTTTATGAAATTTACTTCCTGCCCTATAGGTAACGATGCTAGTGATGGATCTTAAAGCCCTCTGTCTCGTGCAGTGGTATTGCTCAGACTCCAGCTAGACACGACAATCGATGCACAGCGGTTGCCTCAGGCAGTGGTCGGGAATGGGGAAAGTATGATGTGGAGTCCACATGTTATTACCTTTCACTACCCTCCCATCCATACCCACTGAAGTGGAATGGACGTAACAAGCAGATAGCTCAGTGCCATCATGACATGCACCATGGAGGAAGTATAAGAAAGAGAGGAAGGCTTGTGGCTCAGTGGTAGAGCATCTGCTTGATGTGCATTAGGTCCCAGGCTCAGTCTCTAGCATACCCAGTTTAAAAGACCAGGCATGGGAAAGACGTCTGCCTGAGATCCTGGAGAGCAGCTGTCAGTCTGAGAAGACAACACTGACCTTGATGGACCAATGGTCTGATTCAGTGTACAGCACGTTTCCTTCTTCATGAGAGAAGAAGAAGACCATAGATTTATACCCTGCCCTTCTCTCTGAATCAGAGTATTAGAGTGGCTTACAATCTCCTTTATCCTCTTCCCTTTGCCAGTAGTCATCTTAATGGAGACATGGAGTTCCCTCCAGAGTCTTAATAATAAGCAAATGTTTAGGTGGAAAACCATGTGTGTGTGTGTTTGTGTGTGTGTGAAGTGCCATCAAGTCACAAGTGACTTCTGGTGACCCCATCAAGGGGCTGTCAAGGCAAGCGCAAAGCAGAGGAGGTCATTGCTTTCCTCTGCACAGCCTTCCATTGTGGTCTCCCTTCCAAGTATTCACCCTGCTTAGCTTCCAAGTTCTGACAAGATCAGGGAATATACCATGCCACCTTCCGTCCTCCGGAGAACCACATCCATGTGTGGCATTTTATGAATGTGTGAGCTGTTGCAATACCTTCACTGTGTGTGTGTGTGTGTGTGTGTGTGTGTGCGTACTGTCTCACATGTTTTTCCCATTAACATAAACGCATATACCATATTCACTATTTGCGCACACCATTCATGTTCCTCTGTGACACCGACACGTCACGCACTCCAGAATGAAGACGTAAGACACAAGCTAATAAACTGATGTAAAGTACTGGGGTCGGCGCAGTAAGAGACCAGAGTCAGAGAGTGATTTCAGCAAGCTTTACTTCAGAAACACACACCTGTTCAAACTTCCCGCTCCTTTATACAATTCTTGCCCCCTTCTGATTGGTCCTTAACGATCTACACGGATTGGCTATTTACAGGGCCCTAAGGGCCTATCAGGGTACAGTATGAGCCTGGATGTTGATTGGCTGCTTATGTTTCACCTTCCCCTGACTGGGCATGCGTAGGCCTTCTCTGGAACCCTGGTGTGGAGTTCAAGCTCTGGCTTGTTCAGCTTCCCTCCCAAGTAACAGTTCTCCCATTTGAGCCTAGGACACAACACCTGAGCAAAGTTTTCAATTAATGACTGATCTCTCTGTGATACGTGGCATCAAGTTGTTTATCATCTATGGCAACCCTCTGAATGAGTGACCTCCAGAATGTCCTGTCGTTAACTGCCTCACTCAGGTCTCGCAAATGGAAGGCCACAGCTACCTTGACTGAGTTGACCCAGAAGTGAAATTGTCACATTGCCAATGTCACACAGTGGTGCTCTAGTTTTTGGGCACAAAGTAGAGACATCACCCTGCCAACAAAAGTCTGTATAGTCAAAGCGATGGCATTCCCAGTAGTAATGTATGGCTGTGAGAGCCGGACCATAAGGCCAAGTGCAGAAGGCCGAGCACAGAAGAACAGATGCTTTTGAATGGTGGTGCTGGAGAAGTCTCTTGAGAGGCCCTTGGATGGCAAGAAGATCCAATCGGTCAGTCTTCAGGGAAATCAACCCAGACTGTTCCCTGGAAGGTCAGATGCTGAAGCTGAAGCTCAAATACTTTGACCACCAAATGAGAAGGGAGCATTCCCTGGAGAAGACTCTTGAGAGTCCCTTGGACTGCAAGAAGATCAAATCAGTCAGTCCTAAGGGAAATCAACCTTGACTGTTCCCTGGAAGGTCAGATGCTGAAGCTGAAGCTCAAAGACTTTGGCCACCCAATGAGAAGGGAGCACTCAGTGGAGAAGACTCTTGAGAGTCCCTTGGACTGCAAGAAGATCTAGTCAGTCAGTTCTAAGGGAAATCAACCCAGACTGTTCCCTGGAAGGTCAGATGCTGAAGCTGAAGCTCAAAGACTTTGGCCACCCAATGAGAAGGGAGCACTCCCTGGAGAAGACCCTGATGCTGGGAAAGACAGAAGGCAAAAGAAGAACGGGACGGCAAAAGAGAAGATGGTTGGACGGCGTTACTGATGTAACTAACACAAATTTGAGCAGACTTGGGAGGATGGTGGAAGACAGGAGGGCCTGGCATGAATTGGTCCATGTGGTTGCAAAGAGTCAGATTCGACAGTATGACTGAACAACAACTATGGTTGAAATCAGCTGCAAACCATAGTTTTGCCCAAAAGTTGGGAAACATGATGTTGGCAGCCCCCGATGTTGGCAACATGATGATGTCACTTATGGGTGATGTCAGAAGATCATGGAGAAGGACCCAACATCTCCCTGCTGGCTGCAAAGTAGGACCTGGCAACACTTGTCCCTCCCCACCCCAGATGTTCCAGTTTAGCCAATGTCATCAGATCTCAGAAGCCAGAAAAGGTCACCCAGGTTAGCACTTGGATGGGAGACCACTAAGGAAGTCCAGGGTCTCTCCGTAGAGGCAGGCAATGGCAAGCCATCTCTGAATCTCTTTTGCCTTGAAAACCCTATGGCAGGGGTGGCCAACGGTAGCTCTCCAGACATTTTTTTGCCTACAACTCCCATCAGCCCCAGCCATCAGACATGCTGACTGGGGCTGATGGGAGTTGTAGGCAAAAAAACATCTGAAGAGCTACCGTTGGCCACCCCTGCCCTATGGTGTCACTATAAATCAGCTGTCATTTGACAGTACTTTTCAATGCATGCCATAGTAACCTGGACTTTTCCTTCTATACTCAGTTAGGGCAAGACCAGGCCTAAATATTGGAAGCTTCCCACTCCATCTAACAATATGGAACGTGCCAAAGATGTCCCTTTTGAAGCCAATTCAAAGGGAGTGAAAAGAATCCCAAATGATTCTAGCCAGGGTACACAAGTAACAAGTAATCTGCCCCCATTTAGTCTCCTACTCTATTCTGAAAAAGGATGGACGAAAGCAGTCTCTGTTACAAGTGTGGGTTGGGAACCAACTTAAGAATCTCATTTTTGGCTAATCCTCTGCTATAACCCATCTTACTAATATAATGCAGGACCCTGGAGGTCAAAGGGAGTCATAGGCTCGCAGAGTCATAGAATCATAGAGTTGTAAGGGACCTCCAGGGTCATCTAGTCCAACCCCATGCACAATGCAGGAACTTCACAAATACCTCCCCCCACACACACCCTTTCTGCCCTCCTCGTGGTCTGCCTAATTCACAGAAACAGCATTGCTGTCAGATGGCCATCTAGCCTCTGTTTAAAAACCTCCAAGGAAGGAGAGCCCACCACCTCCCGAGGAAGCCTGTTCCATTGAGGAACCCTCTACCAGTCAGGAAGTTCTTCCTAATGTTAGCCAAATACTGGATCCAACCAGCTTTTGCACTGGTGAAAAGGGGAAGAAAGGATCTCATTCAACCACCCAAAACACTATGCGGGGATTATGGGAACTGCCTAGGCAAAGGTCATGTGGGATCATAGGCGGAAACTACTGGGGGGGCTCAGGGGTTCGAGCTCCCGTCAGATTTTTCAGGGGGGGTGAGATCTCCTCCTCTTCCTCTTCCTCCTCTTCCCTTAGAGACAAAGGCCCAAAGCGTCATTCTCCTCTCCTCCATTTAATCCTCCCAACAACCCAGGGGTAGATTTCTAGCAGGAGCTCATTTGCATATTAGGCCACACACCTCTGATGTAGCCAATCCTCCAAGAGCTTACAAGGCTCTTTTTTTGTAAGCTCTTGGAGGATTGGCTACATCAGGGGTGTGTGGCCTAATATTCAAAGGAGCCCCTGCTAGAATTCTACCCCTGAACAAGCCTATGAGGTAAATTAATCTGAGAGAATGTGACTTGTCTAAAGTCACTCCACAATAACTGCTCTGGGCAGGAAAATGAATGGATTCCAAGCCGTGCACCCAAACACGTAGCTCATAGTGAAGAAGAAGAAGAAGAAGAAGAAGAAGAAGAAGAAGAAGAAGAAGAAGAAGAAGAAGAAGAAGAAGAAGAAGAAGAAGAAGATGATGATATTGGATTTATATCCTGCCCTCCACTCCGAAGAGTCTCAGAGCAGCTCACAATCTCCTTTACCTTCCTCCCCCACAAGAGACACCCTGTGAGGTAGATGAAGATATTGGATTTATATCCCGCCCTCCACTCCGAAGAGTCTCAGAGCAGCTCACCATCTTCTTTACCTTCCACCCCCACAACAGACACCCTGTGAGGTAGATGAAGAGATTGGATTTATATCCCACCCTCCACTCCGAAGAGTTTCAGAGCGGCTCACAATCTCCTTTACCTTCCTCCCCCACAACAGACACCCTGTGAGGTAGATGAAGATATTGGATTTATATCCCACCGTCCACTCCGAAGAGTCTCAGAGCGGCTCACAATCTCCTTTACCTTCCTCCCCCACAACAGAAACCCTGTGAGGTAGATGAAGAGATTGGATTTATATCCCGCCCTCCACTCCGAAGAGTCTCAGAGCGGCTCACAATCTCCTTTCCCTTCCTCCCCCACAACAGACACCCTGTGAGGTAGATGAAGATATTGGATTTATATCCCACCCTCCACTCCGAAGAGTCTCAGAGCGGCTCACAATCTCCTTTACCTTCCTCCCCCACAACAGACACCCTGTGAGGTAGATGAAGAGATTGGATTTATATTACGCCCTCCACTCCGAAGAGTCTCAGAGTGGCTCACAATCTCCTTTCCCTTCCTCCCCCACAACAGACACCCTGTGAGATAGATGAAGAGATTGGATTTATATCCCGCCCTCCACTTCGAAGAGTCTCAGAGCGGCTCACAATCTCCTTTCCCTTCGTCCCCCACAACAGACACCCTGTGAGGTAGATGAAGAAATTGGATTTATATCCCGCCCTCCACTCCGAAGAGTCTGAGAGCGGCTCACAATCTCCTTTCCCTTCCTCCCCCACAACAGACACCCTGTGAGGTGGGTGGGGCTGAGAGGGCTCTCACAGCAGCTGCTCTTTCAAGGACAACCTCTGCCAGAGCTATGGCTGACCCAAGGCCATTCCAGCAGGTGCAAGTGGAGGAGTGGGGAATCAAACCCGGTTCTTCCAGATAAGAGTCCGCACACTTAACCACTACACCAAACTGGCTAGTGGATGAACGAACCTGCCATGACTGCTCTAGCCCTTTCCTTTCAAAGTCGTGAACCCTGTGTTTGGGTTTTGCCTAACGAGGGATCTCCAGGCCTTCTTTCCAACATACGCCTCGAGAAGGACACATCCTATAATTGATTTAAGAAGATCCACTTCTTGGCTGGTGTAAGACAATTCCCAGCATCCCCTGTGGGGTGCTGTCAAAGGCGGCCCTGACTTGTGAACAACTGCGCATCGCATAAAGAGAGAGAGAGAGAGGGGGAAAAAAGAATGAATGTAATGAAGGTTAAAGCAAAATTATTAATCTTATGTTCAGGCGATCAAATTTTACAAGCCACATCATGACTGCGTCTGGATTGCCTATTACTCTGGGTTTGTAGGAGTTATAATATAAAATGCCAATGGAGTGGAAAGCAAATGCATTTCAGAAATAGATGCCTACGATTCCCTTCGGCTCGCGCGATGTACTCGCAATTAGGGGGCTGTTTTATCTGCATGCATCAAGGCTGTCTGTACGTGGCTTTTGACCTTGGCCAGCACTGCAGCTTTGGTTGGTTGGCCATTTTTCCACCTGGGCTTTTAAACTTCATATTGAGCAGTCGGGTTAGAACGGATAAAAGGAAGCCCTTCTTCACCCAAAGGGTGATTAACATGTGGCATTCACTGCCAAAGAAAGTGATGGGGGCTACAAGCATAGCCAGCTTCAAGAGGGGATTGGATAAACATATGGAGCAGAGATCCATCAGTGGCTATTAGCCACAGCTTATTGTTGGAGCTCTCTGTCTGGGGCAGTGATGCTCATATACTTGTGGGGGGGCACAGTGGGAGGGCTTCTAGCCTCACTGGTGGACCTCCTGATGGCACTTGTGTTTTTTGGCCACTGTGTGACACAGGGTGTTGGACTGGATGGCTCTTTGGCCTGATTCAACATGGCTTCTCGTATGTTAAGAACATAAGAACATAAGAGAAGCCATGCTGGATCAGGCCAACGGCCCATCAAGTCCAACACTCTGTGTCACACAGTGGCAAAAAATGTTATATACACACATACACTGTGGCTAATAGCCACCGATGGACCTCTGCTCCATATTTTTATCTAAACCCTTCTTGAAGGTGGCTATACTTGTGGCCGCCACCACCTCCTGTGGCAGTGAATTCCACATGTTAATCACCCTTTGGGTGAAGAAGTACTTCCTTTTATCCGTTTTAACCTGTCTGCTCAGCAATTTCATTGAATGCCCACGAGTTCTTGTATTGTGAGAAAGGGAGAAAAGTACTTCTTTCTCTACCTTTTCCATCCCATGCATTATCTTGTAAACCTCTATCTTGTCACCCCGCAGTCGACGTTTCTCCAAGCTAAAGAGTCCCAAGCGTTTCAACCTTTCTTCATAGGGAAAGTGTTCCAGCCCTTTAATCATTCTAGTTGCTCTTTTCTGAACTTTCTCCAATGCTATAATATCCTTTTTGAGGTGGGCCAACCAGAACTGCACACAGTACTCCAAATGAGACCGCACCATCGATTTATACAGGGGCATTATGATACTGGCTGATTTGTTTTCAATTCCCTTCCTAATAATTCCCAGCAGGGCGTTGGCCTTTTTTATTGCAAACGCACACTGTCTTGACATTTTCAGTGAGTTATCTACCACGACCCCAAGATCTCTCTCTTGGTCAGTCTCTGCCAGTTCACACCCCATCAACTTGTATTTGTAGCTGGGATTCTTGGCCCCAATGTGCATTACTTTGCACTTGGCCACATTGAACCGCATCTGCCACGTTGATGCCCACTCCCCCAGCCTCAACAGATCCCTTTGGAGTTCCTCACAATCCTCTCTGGTTCTCACCACCCTGAACACTTTAGTGTCATCCGCAAACTTGGCCTTGTGGTTGACATGGGCTTCCTTTAGCAGATTGTATCCACAATACATCAGAGGGATTGATTCAGTTATGTACCCTGTTCCTCTCCTTTAGTCACCTTCTGCATGGACTTAGACCAGGGGTGGCCAACGGTAGCTCACCAGATGTTTTTTGCCTACCATCAGCCTGTGCCAGCATGGCCAATGGCTGGGGCTGATGGGAGTTGTAGGCAAAAAACATCTGGAGAGCTACTGTTGGCAACCCCTGACTTCGACCTTCAGGGGTGGAACTGTAGCTTATTGGTAGAACAAAGTCTGAGTCCAGCGGCCCCTTTAAGGCCAACCAAGTTTAATTCTGCGTATAAACTTTTGTGTACATGCTCACTCCTTCAGATACATTGAAATGGACTCCCTCAACCATTACATATAAGTAAAGAAAGAGTGGGGGTTTAGTTGTCAGGAAGGGCCAATTTTAGTCAAGATGCATAAGAACATAAGAGAAGCCATGTTGGATCAGGCCAGTGGCCCATCCAGTCTAATACTCTGTGTCACACAGTGGCCAAAAAAACCCAGGTGCCATCAGGAGGTCCATCAGTGGTGCCAAGACACTAGAAGTCCTCACACTGTTGTCCCTCCCAAGCACCAAGAATACAGAGAATCACATGCCCCAGACAGAGAGTTCCAACAATACGCTGTGGCTAATAGCCACTGATGGATGGACCTCTGCTCCATATGTTTATCCAATCCCCTCTTGAAGCTGGCTATGCTTGTGATAAATATCACTAAGTGATAAATATCGCTAAGACTGGGTTAAAGCAATTGGTAAAACCTGTGAATAGCAGCAAATTAGCACGCAGATTTTTTTTTTTTTTAAGTTAACAGATGTGAGAACTAAGTTTGTGTCCAGTGGCAACTTGAAAACCAACAAAATTTAATTCTGGGTATAAATGAGAACTAAGTGATTTCGTATGTGTTGTGAAATGTGAACTTGATCTTTCTTTTAAGATCTCGGAATGCCATTGTCCTGAGTGCTGTAATAACTTCTAATTCAGCAGCCTCTCATTCCAGTCTGAAATTCCTTTGCAATGAAACGACTACTTTGAGGTCTCCCATTGAGCGCCCTGGGAGGTTGAAATGTTGTCCTACAGGTTTCTTAGTTTTGTGATTCTTGATGCTAGATTTGTGTCCATTTAAGTTGGACGTGATTTGATTGCACTTTCCAACACCGTAGTGGCCCCGTGGCGCAGAGTGGTAAAGCAGCAGTACTGCAGTACTGTGGGTCTGAACTCTCTGCTCACGACCTGAGTCTGATTCCGGTGGAAGCTGGATTCAGGTAGCCGACCCAAGGTTGACTCAGCCTTCCATCCTTCCGAGGTCGGTCAAATGAGTCCCCAGCTTGCTGGGGGGGGGGGGAAGTGTAGATGACTGGGGAAGTCAATGGCAAACCACCCCGTAAAAAGTCTGCCGTAAAAACGCTGTGAAAGCAACCTCACCCCAGAGTCGGAAATGACTGGTGCTTGCACAGGGGACCTTTCCTTTCCTCCAACACCATTCCCTTTCTCAGCCTAACATACCACATACAGTTATTATGAGGACTGTCGGTTTGTTTTAGATACTCATAGAAAATTCAAGTAGACACCTCACAGATCAGGGCTGTGCGAGAGTTTTCACAGTTCCGCAGGGCCTGCAAAACGGCACTCTTCCGCCAGGCATTTTCATAATGATAACATCCGCAGCAGCAGGATTGGCCCATAGAAACATCACCGATGGTCTGCCTCTTCATGTTATCGTGATCCTAGGAGCTCTTAGAAGGGCTAACCACCATTCAGATGGCTGTCTGAAACCTCGATACCAGTATAAGTAGATGTTTTTAGGAATTGTTTTTATGTTTTATGGTTTTATTGTTGTTTTATTTTATTTGGTCACACAATGTAACGGTGTGACCTCAAATTTGTGAGCCGCCCTGAGCCTGCCTTGGTGGGGAGGGCGGGATATAAATAAATAAATATTTGGCTGCGGATGGTTATACCCCCTCGGGGAGAAAAGTGGGGGTAGAAATGAAGTCGATTGATACATAAGTTTGTAGCCTTCCTTTAAAACCATAAAGTTGCGGCCAACTTATTGTGACCCCGTAGAGTTTTGAAACCAAGAGATGTTCAGAGGTGGTTTTCTATTGCTTGCCTCGGGATACCAACCCTGTGCTTCCTTGGTGGTCTCCCATCCAGGTACTAAGCTGTGCTGACCAGTGTTCCCTCTAGAGTTCATATGAACTAGCTTGCAGTTTTTTTAGCCTCTGGCTCACACATTTTTGTCTGAGCTCAGCCTGCTCAGACAACCTCTGGCTCAGTTTGGTGGAGTGGTTAAGGACGTGGACTCTTATCTGGGAGAACTGGGTTTGATTCCCCACTCCTCCACTTGCACCTGCTGGAATGGCCTTGGGTTAGCCATAGCTCTGGCAGAGGTTGTCCTTAAAAGGGCAGCAGCTGTGAGAGCCCTCTCAGCCCCACCCACCTCATAGGGTGTCTGTTGTGGGGGGAGAAGATATAGGAGATTGTAAGCCGCTTTGAGTCTCTGATTCCGAGAGAAGGGCGGGGTATAAATCTGCAATTCTTCTTCTTCTTCTGCTCAGGAAGGAGGGCCCCTGAGCACACTAATTAATGCAGTTGCTCACAACTTTAATGCCAGTAGCTCACAAAGTAGACTTTTTGCTCACAAGACTCCATGGCTTCGAGAGAACATTGGTGCTGACCCTAGTTAGCTTCTGATATCTGAGGGCTTTTTTTGTAGCAGGAACTCTTTTGCATATTAGGCCACACACCCCTGATGTAGCCAATCCTCCAAGAGCTTCCAGGGCTCTTAATACAGGGCCTACTGTAAACTCCAGGAGGATTGGCTAAATCAGGGGGGAGTGGTCTAATATGCAAATGAGTTCCTGCTACCAAAAAAGCTCTGGCTTGGGCTATCCAGTTCATGGTGGCATGAGTCTACCTGAATCTTAAGAACATCAGGTAAGGCTCTCTGTTCTGTAAGTTTGCCAAGTGGTGGCATGTGATAGAGAATTCTTGAGGTGGCGCTCAAATTTTAGAATGCTCTTCCCCAGCAGCCAAAATTCCTTAATGTTTCCTTTCCTTAATGTTCAGTAAGCTGTCAAAAAAACATGCATTTTCAATAGGCATTTGGCAAAAAAAAAGAAGATAATCTTTATAGTACGGCTAACAAAAGGATCCATCTTGACAATACTTTGGAAACATATTTTACATAGTGTTGTGTTGTTGCCATTTTTTTTTTTTAAAAAAATATTGCCAACAGGGAGGAATTTTGAGCTCTGAAATCACTAGAGACCCATTTTATTTAATGAATAAACGAAGTATCAACTTTCACAGTGACTTTATGGGTGATAACAGATGGGCATTTAAAGCCGTTCCTTGGACAGGAGGCAGGTGAATCGAAAAAGCACATCCACATGCGCACGTCTGCCTGCCATCCCCATCCCACCCCTACATAAAAACATAACAGAAGCCCTGTTGGATCAGGCCAATGGCCCATCCAGTCCAACACTCTGTGTCACATAAGAACATAAGAGAAGCCATGTTGGATCAGGCCAATGGCCCATCCAGTCCAACATTCTGTGTCACAAAAGAACATAAGAGAAGCCATGTTGGATCAGGCCAATGGCCCATCCAGTCCAACACTCTGAGTCACATAAGAACATAAGAGAAGCCCTGTTGGATCAGGCCAATGGCCCATCCAGTCCAACACTCTGTGTCACAAAAGAACATAAGAGAAGCCATGTTGGATCAGGCCAATGGCCCATCCAGTCCAACATTCTGTGTCACAAAAGAACATAAGAGAAGCCATGTTGGATCAGGCCAATGGCCCATCCAGTCCAACATTCTGTGTCACAAAAGAACATAAGAGAAGCCATGTTGGATCAGGCCAATGGCCCATCCAGTCCAACACTCTGTGTCACAAAAGAACATAAGAGAAGCCATGTTGGATCAGGTCAATGGCCCATCCAGTCCAACACTCTGTGTCACACAGTGACCAAAAAAACCAAGTGCCATCAAGGAGGCCCACCAGTGGGGCTAGAAGCCCCTGTTTCACCCCCTGCTTGCCAGGAACCAGCTCGAAAAGGCACCACTTTCAAAGTAGTGCCTTTTCACCAGGGCGCCTCCGAGGTGCCTCCCCAGCTGTTTGGAAGGCCAGGAAGCACCTGGAGCAGACGGGGCACATGAGTGGTCCAGACACTCCCTGGGGCGCCCACGACCCATCCTTCTTCCCAGCACTGCCGGGATGCTCCTGAGTGCTTTATTTCTGGCCTACTCTCTTCTGGGACATCTTGAGCTGGCCATCTGATATCAGCCACCAAATCTTTTTTTTTTTTTAGTGATGTCAGTCTCCAGGTAGGACTGGGAATCCCCTGATACTCCAAGCTATAGAGGTAAGTTCCCCCAGAGAAAATGAATGCTTTGGAGGGTGGACTCTATGGCATTGTACTATACCAAGGTCCCTGCCCTCCCCGAGAGTTTCCTAACTTGGATATGGAAGCCCTGTGTCCCATCCCATGCCTGTAGGGACTCTATCCCCTATTACATGCCTGTAGTCTAGGGCAGGGGCAGAATTCTAGCAGAAGCTCATCTACATATTAGACCACACCCTCTGATCTAGCCAATCCTCCAGGAGCTTACAAAAAAAGAGGCTTGTAAGCTCTTGGAGGATTGGCTTCATCAGGGGGTGTGGCCTGATGAATTGGAAATTCATCACTGGCTTCATCAGGGGGCGTGACCTGATGAATGGGAAACTGTACAAGTCAAAAGATGCTTTGAATTCAGTCTTCCAAAAGCAGGGCTAAGGGGATAGATCCCTTCAGAGATAGAATTCTAGCAGGAGCACCTTTGCATATTAGGCCACATCCCTCATGTAGACCATCCTTCAAGAGCTTGCAAAAAGAGCCTTGTAAGCTCTTGGACGATTGGCTTCATCAGGGGGTGTGGTCTAATATGCAAAGGAGCTCCTGCTAGAATTCCACCCTTGGTCTAGGGCAGGGGTGGGGAACAGTGGCTCTCCAGGTGTTTTTTGCCTACAACTCCCATCAGCCCCATCCATTGGCCATGCTGGCTGAGGCTGATGGGAGTTGTAGGCAAAAAAAACATCTGGAGAGCCACTGTTCCCCACCCCTGTTCCCCATGGTCTAGGGGGATCCTACCCCCCATCCTTTGCCTATCACTAGTGGGACCTGCCAACCCTACCCATAACTTCAACATTCTGTTTCTTTCCCATCTGACCGACCATTTCTTCAGATTCCACCATGTTATCCTCTTTATCAAAACTCAGGGCTGACAAGCTAGAAAATATATTGCAGTCTTTTAAAGAGATGTCAGAAATAGCGACGGATGCGGACCGACACGTTGCTAAAAGCATCATTTCCCCCCCACCCCTCCTCGCTTCTGCTTTGGTTTCACATCTTTCACCAGGACTCGAAGAACATCATAAGCCCCTAATATCCTTCTTAAATATTTTATAGCTAGTCTTCAGCTCAAAACAGAGAAAAAGCTTTAGGCTGTGTGAGGGAACGATGTTTTTCGTGAGGTTTCAATTAATTTCGCAGAAGGATATTTAATGAGACGTTTGCTTGCAAAACACCGTTTTGAAGGCACGTTTGCTGATGGGGCTGATCATCTTCACTGGGGGGGAAAAACAGTTACTGCATTTTGGAAAATAAAATAAAGGAGGTATCCAGTTTATCCGTTTGCTAGATTGTCTCTAGTTTTCTGTCTGAATAGGAGCCGGGAGACCTGGATTCAAAGCCTCACTCTGCCACGGAAGTTTGCCAGGTGACCATGGGCCAACTATGTGACCTCAAGCCTGTCCCAACTTGCTTAATGTAAGAGACAGATAAAATAAATGTCAGATGTTTGAGAGCTGCAAGACATGAATGCCAGGTGTTTGAGAGGAAGGAAGGAAGGAAGGAAGGAAGGAAGGAAGGAAGGAAGGAAGGAAGGAAGGAAGGAAGGAAGGAAGGAAGGAAGGAGATAGAAGAAGAAGATATTGGATTTATATCCCGCCCTCCACTCCGAAGAGTCTCAGAGCGGCTCACAATCTCCTTTACCTTCCTCCCCCACAACAGACACCCTGTGAGGTGGGTGGGGCTGGAGAGGGCTCTCACAGCAGCTGCCCTTTCAAGGACAACTCCTGCGAGAGCTATGGCTGACCCAAGCCCATTCCAGCAGGTGCAAGTGGAGGAGTGGGGAATCAAACCCGGTTCTCCCAGATAAGAGTCCGCACACTTAACCACTACACCAAACTGGCACTCCAAACTTGCATAGCATAAGAGACACATAGGACAAACATCAGATGTTTGGAAGGAAGGAAGGCTCTCAAACATCTGATGTTTGTCCTATGCGTCTCTTATGCTATGCATGTTTGGCCACCCCTGCCTTAAATTATGTTGATCTTGAAAGATATAAAGCTTTGAAAGGGCAATACCGGCTTTATTATTTATTTACTTTATTAATTTATTCATTGTTTCTTAATTTATTTATTTACTTCATTCGTACCCCACCTTTCTCTCCAATAGGGATCCAAAGCCACTTACACTGCTCTCTCCTCCATGGTTATTCTCAAAATAACCCTGTGAGGTGGGTGAAGATGAGAGAGTCTGACCGGCTCAAGGTCACCCAGCGAGCTTCCACAGCACAAGTAGAGATAAGACTTGGATCTTCGCCCTGACCTGGATAGCCCAGGCAAGTCTGATCTCTGGAGCTAAGCAGGATCGACTCTGGCAAGGGAGATGTCCTTGGAATACCAGAGGCAGGAGGCAGGGGTAAGCTTTATTCAGACACCTCCCTGAATATCCTTCAGGACCCCATGACTTCCAGGGGTGCATACATACACAAAGAAACCCAGAAAAAAATTAAAAAGAAAGACAAAGCTGGGTCTTCCAGTTCCTTGTCGAACTCTCGTGATCACTACATAGGGTTGCCAAGTCCAATTCAAGAAATATCTGGGGACTTTGGGGGTGGAGCCAGGAGACTTTGGGGGTGCAGCCAGGAGACATTGGGGGTGGAGCCAGGAGCAAGGTTGTGACAAGCACAATTGAACTCCAAAGGGAGTTCTGGCCATGACATTTCAAGGGACTGCACACCTTTTCAATGCCTTCCTTCCACAGGAAATAATGAAGGATAGGGGCACCTTTTGTGGCACATAGAATTGGACCCCCTGGCCCAATCTTTTTGAAACTTGGAGGGTACTTTGAGGAGAGGCACCAGATGCTACGCTGCAGATGTGGGGCCTCTACCTCAAAAAAACAGCCCCCCCCAGAGCCCCAGATACTCGCAGATCCATTCTCCATTATTTCCTATGGGAATACATCTCCATAGGGAATAATAAAGTTCCCAGTAGACATTTCCCTCCCTTCCCCCCACTTTCTGATGACCCTGAAGCGGGGGGAGGGTCTCCAAACCGGGGGATCCCCTGCTCCCACCTGGGGATTGGCAACCCTATCACTACACCACACTGGCTCTCGTTGCGAGGATAAAATGGAGAAAGGGTGACTGCTGCAACGTTCCCTCTAAGCTGCAGAGTCTTGTGAGCAAAAATTCTACTTTGTGAGCGACTGGCATTAAAGTGCCACTGCATAAATTATTGTGCTCTGGGGTCCTCCTTCCTGAGTTAAGACAGAAACGTGTAAGCTGGAGGCTAAAAATCTGTGAGCTAGCTCACGCTAACTCAACTTAGAGGGAACACTGGACTGCTGTAAGCCACTTCTGGTCCCCAAAGGAGGCATAAGTATAGTAAAGGACTAAAAACGAAATCAAATAATAAAAAAAAATGTTCTCCTGCACAGCGTACATACCACTCTGACTTTTCAGTTTGGTGAAGAGAGGCAGTGCGATGTAGTAGTTAAGTGTGCAAACTCTTATCTGGGAGATCTGGGTTAGATTCCTCGCTTCTCCACTTGCAGCTGCTGGAATGGCCTTGGGTCAGCCATCGCTCTCATAGACCTTCTTCCCCGGTAGTGGTTAAGTGGGCGGACTCTTATCTAGGAGAACCGGGTTTGATTCCCCCACTCCTCCACTTGCAGCTGCTGGAATGGCCTTGGGTCAGCCATAGCTCTCATAGACCTTCTTCCCCTGTAGTGGTTAAGTGCAAAGACTCTTATCTGGGAGAACCAGGTTTGATTCCCCACTCCTCCACTTGCACCTGTTGGAATGGCCTTGGGTCAGCCGTAGCTCTTGCAGAAGTTGTCCTTGAAAGGGCAGCTTCTGGGAGAGCTCTCCCAGCCCCACCCACCTCACAGGGTGTCTGTTGTTGGGGAAGAAGATATAGGAGATTGTAAGCCGCTCTGAGTCTCTGATTCAGAGAGAAGGACGGGGTATAAATCTACAGTCTTCTTCTTCTGACTAAACTTCCAGAAGGATTAATCAGTATAATACGGGATGAGCTTGCCAAGGGATACATTAGAATCAGGGAGGGCAAAGAGCAAACTGGAGAGGGGAGCCTTGATTTTGGCAGGGAGAAGAGTTTCCCACTGTGATTCTAACCTGTGCTCTCGGCTTCATTACCAAAATTATCCCGACTTTCATCATCAGCTCAGCATCTGAGAGCTGAAGGACTCGAAATCAACAATCCAGGAGAGCGGCAAATGCCAAGTGGCTGCCACCGCTTCCTGTTTATCTTGCTTCATCTTCGAATGGAACGTTAATTTTCCTTCGTTAATTTCTGCCTCTCTCTCTCTCTCTCGATCTCGTAATATGCCCTCACAACCAGCCTGAGGATATAATCAAGCGGCACTTTTTTTCAGAGTCAGCTTTACTTAATTGGCCTAAACGGTCTTTCACAGATACAGGTGGGGGTTGTGCCATCCCAGCAGCACCAGAAGAAGAAGACTGCAGATTTATATCCCGCCCTTCTCTCTGAATCAGAGACTCAGAGCGGCTTACAATGTTCTATATCTTCTCCCCCCACAACAGACACCCTGTGAAATGGGTGGGGCTGAGCGGGCTCTCACAGCAGCTACCCTTTCAAGGACAGAAGATCCCAGGTTCAGTCCCCAGCATCTCCACATAAAAGGGAACAGGGAATAGGTAATGAGAAAGAAGAAGAAGATTGCAGATTTATACCCCGCCCTTTTCTCTGGATCAGAGACTCAGAGCGGCTTGCAATCTCCTATATCTTCTCCTCCCCCCAACAGAAACCCTGTGAGGTGGGTGGGGCTGAGAAGGCTCTCACAGCAGCTACCCTTTCAAGGACAACTCCTGCGAGAGCTATGGCTAACCCAAGGCCATTCCAGCAATGCAAGTGAAGGAGTGGGGATTCAAGCCCGGTTCTCCCAGATAAGAGTCTGCACACTTAACCACTGCACCACTGCACTGTGCAGTTCTGGTCACCGCACCTCAAAAAGGATGTTATAGCATTGGAAAAAGTCCAGAAAAGGGCAGCTAGAATGATTAAAGGGCTGGAACACTTTCCCTATGAAGAAAGGTTGAAACGCTTGGGGCTCTTTAGCTTGGAGAAACGTCGACTGCGGGGTGACATGGTAGAGGTTTACAAGATAATGCATGGGATGGAGAAAGTAGAGAAAGAAGTCCTTTTCTCCCTTTCTCACAATACAAGAACTCGTGGGCATTCGATGAAATTGCTGAGCAGACAGGTTAAAACGGATAAAAGGAAGTACTTCTTCACCCAAAGGGTGATTAACATGTGGAATTCACTGCCACAGGAGGTGGTGGCGGCTACAAGCATAACCGCCTTCAAGAGGGGGTTAGATAAAAATATGGAGCAGAGGTCCATCAGTGGCTATTAGCCACAGTGTGTGTGTATATATATATATATATATATATATATATATATATATATATATATATATATATATATATTGGCCACTGTGTGACACAGAGTGTTGGACTGGATGGGCCATTGGCCTGATCTAACATGGCTTCTCTTATGTTCTTATATTCACCAAACTGACTTTAATTGCGTTGCTAACATAGACTGACCTGGCAGCACCAGAGGGACAGTGGACATTCCAAAGGGCAGAAGGCAACGTCCACATATCCTGTAAAAAATGGGCATATGGTAATAGTGTGTCCCTCGGAAGCGAGGGGTCTTTCAGATCTCATTGTAAATGGCCTTCCTGAAGGAAATCAGAAGCAGCATCTGGGAGAGGGGGAGAAAACCTGGTTTATCTGTTGAGTTGCCGCTCTCCACAAACGTTCAGGGTCATGACTCTCGGTGTTCCCATAGAGGTTTCAGTGATTCCTAGAGCTGCCCTTTAAGAACTAATTCACAAATGGCCTTGCTGAAGCAGACCAGAATTATAATCAGGGTGCTTTTTTTGTAGCTGAAACTCTTTTGCATATTAGATCACACACCCCGATCCTCCAAGCGCTTACAAGCTCTTCTTACGGGGTCTACTG
The DNA here is from genome assembly GCF_032191835.1 of Heteronotia binoei. Classification (NCBI taxonomy): domain Eukaryota; kingdom Metazoa; phylum Chordata; class Lepidosauria; order Squamata; family Gekkonidae; genus Heteronotia; species Heteronotia binoei. Next base: position 14,372,798 of record NC_083229.1, on the reverse strand, counting down.
TAAGCTCTTAGAGGTAGGGTTGCCAAGTCTTTTGCAGCCTCTGGCAGGGGACTTCCTTCACGCGTGCTTTGCACGCACGGTATGATGGCGTCACCCGGAAGTGATGTCATCGCTTTGATGATGTCACACAGCATCCACCCTAGGTGTTTCCGGGAAAACTGTATGGTTTTCCCAGATGCTCTAGCCATTTAGGAGGGGGAAACTTTATGGTACCTCTTGTGGAGAAAACTTAAGACAATTTAACATTTAACAAACAAAACCTTCCACTCCATTTTAAAGTTTTAAAAGACATCTTTTGCCCTCACTCGCTTGTAATTAGCGTTCCAATCCATTGAGACATTCTCCTTTGAACGCCCTAGAGAAATTAGGCCACGCTCAGTACTGGTACTTGCAGACCAGTCTCTTTGGACTTCTGCTCATTTTCTCCCGTCACAATGAGTGGGAATGACAGCAGGTTAAGTTAAAAGTATTCTAACTTATTTCCTATTTAAACTCGTCTCCCAAGACGCCTGCTCACTCCCTGCCTTTTTATTCCTTTTCTTATTAAAGAATTGTATTTCTATTATTCAAGAATGATATTTTTTTCATCTGCTTCCCATAACCTGCTGCTGAATTAAAACAGCAATTTGAGCGATGCTTTGGAAGGATGAGAAGACACGCCCTAAAGAATGACTTAAGTCTGGAATTCCTTTCCTTCCTGGTGACTTCAACGTTTTATCGAGTTTGCCTGTGGGAATTTAAAATTGACTATCCTTCTGGGAGATTCTGTTCGGTTGCGTAGGGCTATTCAGCAATCATAGGGAGGGAAAGGCTGAACTGTAATTGCGTGACTGCAGAAGAGTCCATGAAATTCCGTGCACAGAAGACAGGTGGAGTGGTAGAAAGGGAAAAACTAAATAGTTTACGCCAGACCTTTCTGTCCTGGCTCTCAGCCGCTTCCAACTCTTACTTTCTCCTTGCACAATAGCATGGTAACTAGATTAGCAGTAAGCAAGGGTGGAATTCTAGCTGGAGCTCCTTTGCATATTAGGCCACACACCCCTGATGTAGCCAATCCTCCAAGAGCTTACAAAAAAAGAGCCTTGTAAGCTCTTGGAGGATTGGCTACATCAGGGGTGTGTGGCCTAATATGCAAAGGAGCTCTTGCTAGAATTCCAAGCTCTTGGAGGATTGGCTACATCAGGGGTGTGTGGCCTAATATGCAAAGGAGCTCTTGCGAGAATTCCAAGCTCTTGGAGGATTGGCTACATCAGGGGTGTGTGGCCTAATATGCAAAGGAGCTCTTGCTAGAATTCCAAGCTCTTGGAGGATTGGCTACATCAGGGGTGTGTGGCCTAATATGCAAAGGAGCTCTTGCGAGAATTCCAAGCTCTTGGAGGATTGGCTACATCAGGGGTGTGTGGCCTAATATGCAAAGGAACTCCCTTGAGAATTCCATCCTTGGCAGTGTTCTCAAGCTAATTGCTTAATACAAGGGAGTTGAACTCATTTGTTATGAGGGCCAGATCGTGTCAGGCCGGGCCATGAGTGTCATAAAATGTAATGCCGGGTATAAAGGACACAGACAAACACAAAGATTTTTTTTTAAAGCTTAAAATAAAGCATGCTTAAAACATTAGCACTCATTGGTCTTAAAGGTGCTTTCTTTGTATCTCTCCCATGGGATCCAGGAAATTGGGCAAAGGAAGCTCTGGCTCCTTCCTTCCTTCCCCAGGGGATCAGGAGGGGAGGAGTCTCGATCAATAGAAGGAAGAGAGGCTTGGCTCAGTAGCTCTGCTGTGTGACTGAGAGAACCTGGCAAAGCAAGCTATTCCTCCCCCCTCCACCTTCTTCCTCAAGGCAGAAGTTTCAGCCAATGGAGAAAAATAGAGGCTTTGCTCTGCAGCTCCTATGCGATTGAGTAAGCCTGGCAAAGCAAACTGTGATGCAGAAGGAAGCAAGAGAGAGAGAGAAGGAAGCAGATGAAAGCCAGTTGCTCGGAGGAGGGGGGCTGATAGGAGCCCTCTGAGAGCCTGACTTGGCCCCCGGCCTGCATGTTTGACGTGCCCGTCAAACAGTTATTAAAGTATGTTTTTAATCCAGTTGCACCTTGGATTTTGGGGGTACAGGATGTTGGGGTGTAAGCTTTCAAGAGTCAAAGCTTTGACTCTCGAAAGCTCAGATCCCAAAAAGTTTGAATTCAGATCCTACGTGTGTACGTCTTGCCCCAGGCGCAAACATACTTCTCAGCTTTTTAAAAAAAAAACCTGTCCTGTTCCTCTCCCCCACCCCGCTGCTTGATCGATTTCCATCACACTTGACTCTCCAAGCATGACAGAAATGGCACGGCGTGACGGAGATGGACCAACCAGCTATTACGAGCAGACAGCGGTAATATGCACATCCCTGAATATGAATGTATGGGAAATGGCACTCGGCGTTTTGATATTTCATTTAAAAGTAAAGTCAATGGCAGGGCTTGTTTAACATGGCATGTCGGCCAAGAATTTATCAAGTGAAAACTCTCTGATTGTGGCGTCTTGATAGGAGGGAAAGCCAGGAAAGGGAGCAGGGATTTTTTGAGCAGGAACGCAAAGGAATGCCGTTCCAGCTGCCTTCACATCAGAGGTGTGGCCTAATATGCAAATGAGTTCCTGCTGGGCCTTCTCTACAAAAAAGCCCCATGCGAACCAATGATGAGGTCAGGGGGTATGGCCTGATATGCAAATGAGTCCCTGCAAAAATAGCCCTGAAAAGGAGAGGCGTCCTATTTTATGATCAGAGAGCCCTGAAAGGGAGAGGTGTCCTAGTTTATGATAGAGAACCAGTTTGGTGTAGTGGTTAAGTGTGTGGACTCTCATCTGGGAGAACCGGGTTTGATTCCCCGCTCCTCCACTTGCACCTGCTGAAATGGCCTTGGGTTAGCCATAGCTCTGGCAGAGGTTGTCCTTGAAAGGGCAGCTGTGAGAGCCCTCTCAGCCCCACTCATCTCCCAGGGTGTCTGTTGTGGGGGGAGAAGATATAGGAAATTGTAAGCTGCTCTGAGTCTCTGATTCAGAGAGAAGGGCGGGGTTTAAATCTGCGATTCTTCTTCTTCATCATCATCAGTGCATTGGGCTAGGACAGGGAAACACAGCTTACAAATTCCTCTTCGGACATCCTGCTCACCGGGTGACTTGGAGACAGTCGTATTCGCTCGTCCCATCCTACCTCACAGGTTTGTTGTTAGCAGGGCACTTTCTGTAGCAGGAGCTCCTTTGCATATTAGACCACACACCCCAGATGTAGCCAATCTTCCAAGAGCTTACAGTAGGCCCTGTAAGAAGAGCCCTGTAAGCTCCAGGAGGATTGGTTACATCAGGGAGGTGTGGCCTAATATGCAAAGAAGCTCCTGCTACAAAAAGAGCCCTGGTAGTTAAAACAAAAGGGGAGCCATGTGTATTCCTGAGCTCTTTGGGAGAAAGAGTGGGGTGGGTGGGAATTGAGTAAAGGCATTGAATAGTGGCAGAACATCTGCTTGGCATGTAGAAGCTTCTTTACACTGAACCAGGCCATTAGTCCAACAAGAAAGTGATCTTGGGTGATCTTGCATCAGACACAAGTTCTCACAAAGCTGTTGTCTCAAGAGCCATTTCTCTCAGAGCACTCTTAGTCCCGCCTACCTCACAGGGTGTCTGTGGTGGGGAAGGGAAAGGAGATTGTAAGCCACTCTGAGACTCACCCACAGCTGTACGTGAAGGAGTGGGGAATCAAACTCGGTTCTCCCAGATTAGAGTCTATGGCCTTAACCACTTCACCAAACTGGCTCTCATTAAGTGATGTTAGTGAAGTGACTTGCCAAACATCCATGAAAGGGTTGTGAGTAGACAAGCAACTCACTGAAAAACTGGGACCGATTTCCCACTCACCTTACGCCTTTCCCACTCATCTCACGTTTGTCTTCTCAGCGGGGCTTCCTTCCGATTTCACACTATCCGCCTCAGGGCTGCAGCAAGCGTCGGCGTTTTTGCTCAGCAAACAGAAACCGCTAAAAAACAGTTTCTGTTTGCTATGCAAAAACACCAACGCTTGCTGCAGCCCCAGGGCAGATAGTGTGAAATCGGAAGGAAGCCCCGCTGAGAAGACGAACGTGAGATGAGTGGGAAAGGCGTAAGGTGAGTGGGAAATCGCTCTGGCTTTCTAGTCATAAGCAGAACATTAGCTGAACTGGCATCCCTGCTTTTGGGAACTATAGCTTTCATTGCCACTCAACTGAATCAGAATATCTGAGCACGCGGCTATTGGCTGCCTGCCTATGTGGTAATAAAGGCAAGGGCACCCAAAATGTTATTCATTTCCAAATGGGAATACATCAGCAATTTGGGAGTAGGGGGTGCTTGATCTGGAAGATTAACTTAAGTTCCTCTAAGTATCATAGCATCTTCTAGTTCTACAGAGTAAAATGTGACTGTGCTTTGCCCCCACAGATGGAAGAAACATACGTACCCAAGGGTTTGGGTAAACTAAGGGGCACTTTCTTTCTTTATTAAAGTACAACAAGGGCTATAAACATAACAAGCAACACGGCAGGGCCAGGGGACAAAACACCCCTCCCTTGCCACATCACAGGGAGCCACCCTGCTCCTAGATATAGTCCAATGAATGGCTCGTACCCGGCTGCCCTAGCAAAGGCCATGTCCTCGAGTTCCAACCCCAGCCACACGGCTGAAGGGAGGATCAGTCCAGGCAAACCCAAGGCAGTCAACCAGGCTAAACGGCTCAGGAATGATTTAGCAGGACCCCATGCCCCAAAACCAGGGTGCTAATGGTGCTCACCGAGCTGCATAATGGAAGTTGGGCAAAAACCTTTCCAACCTGCAAAGTGATCGACCTACTTAACCAGCAGCACCCCAGCCACATCCACAATCCCTTCTTAAGCAGTGTGAGGTAGGCGGAAAACACCTCTTCCACAAGCCGAACAGGAAGAGGTGAAAAAATTTCTACCTGGTCCCTAGAAAATAAGAGCAACCAGCTGTCGCACACACTGCACCAAGGGCGGGAGGGTGGGCCGAGCACGTGACAAGGACTGCAAGCGGGAGTGGAGCTGCCCGTTAAGGCATGCTAGCTCCACCCTCAGCTCACATGATGCCCTGCCCCTCTCTTCCTCTTTTCAAGGGAGAAAAACCGGCCCCCGTCGGCATGGTTATTCAGCCTGCCGCTGGGAGGGAGCCGCATAATGTTGCTGTAATACAGTAACATCCATTTTTAGCATAGCCAATGTCCTCTCTAGTAAATCTTCCTTTCCTAGACTTTGCGCCAGTTGATAAAGCATTTCCATGTAATTGTATTGACTGGAAACGAGCTCTTAAGCTAAGCATCTCATTTGCGCCGCCAGTGGAAAGGAACGCATCGCATCGGCCCTGTTATGCGCTCTGTTTTCTCAAACCCAATATGCCACTTCAGTCCTTCTGTGAAATGAATTTGCTTCTCCGAAAGTCATTTGGAAGTTGCCGTTCGAATGGAGAAAAATGTATGTATACATGTGTAGCTGGCGAGTGAAAGCCATTAGCGGCTTTGAGGGCAGGGACATTTCCCCTGAACCCGAAGTGAAGATGAAATTGAAGTTGTCAAAACTGTGGTGGCCTTCAGTCTACCTCTTAGACACCTGTCTGCCTAGATAAATCACGTGGAATCTTGCAGCATTTCTCTCCATTCCTTCAGCATCATTCGATTTGTAGAAAGACCGCTGTGGAGGTTGCGGGTCTTGTGCAGATGGTCAGGGGAGAGACATGGGGAAGAGAGAGGAGAGACACGGGGAAGAAGTTGTCTCCTCTCATCAGTGGAGTTGGAGTTTTGGCTCAGTGGAACAGCCTTTGCTCTGCATGCCGAAGGTCTCAGGTTCAGTCCCCAGTCCCCTGTGCAAGCACCAGTCATTCCCGACTCTGGGGTGATGTTGCTTTCACAATGTTTTCACAGCAGACTTTTTACGGGGTGGTGTGCCATTGCCATCCCCAGTCATCTACACTTCCCCCCCCCCCCCAGCAAGCTGAGTACTTATTTGATCGACCTTGGAAGGATGGAAGGCTGAGTCAACCTCGAGCTGGCTACCTGAGCCAGCTTCCGCTGGGATCGAACTCAGGTCGTGAGCAGAGGGCTCCGACGGCAGTACTGCAGCTTTACCACTCTGTGCCACGGGGCTCTTTCAATCCCCAGTAGGGGTGGCGTTAACTGCATTTTTGTAGTTTGGTTTGGCTTGTGATTGGTCAGCGTTCTGAATCGGTTTATACAGGGATCATTTCACAGAAACAGAGGTTCTGGCGCTCATTAGCGCAACTCATTTGCACAACTCGTTTGCATATGCCGCACACCCCTGACATCACCGGAAGGCGTACTAAATTATATCAGCCCAACATCAACCTTAAAATGCTTGTTGAATTACAATTGTCCTAATAAAACCTTACCCCCGACGTACTTTTTAAAATTACTTTCTCCTATGTGCAGCAGTAGCGCTAGGGTGCCGTCTGTGATGTGAGAGGCACAGCAAAGGCAGTCAGTGGTGGCATGCATGCGGAGACTGGGAGCCTTGCGGTTTATGTTTATGTTTAATTCGATTTATACCCCGCCCTCCCCGCCGAGGCGGGCTCAGGGCGGCTTCCATCAAATCATAGGATACTAAGATTGCAGTCATCAAATCAATACAACCATTAAACAGTACAAGTAGGGTTGCCAAGTCCAATTCAAGAAATATCTGGGGACTTTGGGGGTGGAGCCAGGAGACATTGGGGCGGAGCCAAAAGCAAGGGTGTGACAAGGATAATTGAACTTCAAGGGAGTTCTGGCCATCACATTTAAAAGGACTGCACATCTTTTTAAATGCCTTCCTTCCATAGGAAATAATGAAGGATAGGGGCACCTTCTTTTGGGGTTCATAGAATTAGACCCCCTGGTCCAATCTTTTTGAAACTTGGGAGGTATTTTGGGGAGAGGCATTAGATGCTATACTGAAAATTTGGTGCTTCTATCTAAAAAAACAGCCCCCCCAGAGCCCCCGATACCCGCGGATCAATTCCCCATTATTCCCTATGGGAATTGTTCATGGAGGTGCATGATGGCTCTGGGGGCGGGGCTTCCCCCGCCGGCCAGCTGGCTGGGGGAGGGGGGAAGCCTGCAAAACCGGGGGATTCCCCTCTGGGACCTGGGGATTGGGAAGCCTAAGTACACGTTAAAACAATCTACAGTTGGTGCTAACAAATCAGATGTTACTCATATTCTCCGGACGGCAGTCATTCCAGAATTCTCCTATGGTCGACTGAAGGCTTGCCGGAAGAGAGCGGTTCTTACAGGCCTTGCGGAACTGAGCGAGGTCCCGCAAGGCCCTAACCTCTTCCGGCAATTGATTCCACCAGGAGGGGGCTGCCACTGAAAAGGCCCAGTCCCTGGTGGTCGACGGGTGTATAAGAAAGGACCATGGGAACTAAGCACTGATGCAACCCTTCTTGCTCTCCTTCTCGTGATCTGCCGAGGTTCACAGAATCAGCATTGCTGTCGGATGGCCATCTAGCCATCTACTTGGACTTTATAGTTGTAGTTCCTGCATTGATCTACAGAGCAGTACTGCGGGGCACTTGGTAACCGATAAGACGCCTGAGAGAAAACAGGGAGAGCTATAACTTCGACACCTCGCATTCCTTCTACAGACACAACACAGGACGACTCATAAAGCATGGGCTTTAATTCCACAACAGTTGTAAACCAAATAGGATGAAAGGGTAGGGGACTTGACACTGGTCCATTACACCTCTAAGAATAAACAAGCAAACAAACTCTGAACATGAGTCAACAGTGTGATGCGGTGGCTAAAAAGGCAAATGCAATCTTGGGTTGTATCAACAGAAATATAGTGTCCAGATCACGTAAAGTGATGGTATTGCTTTACTCTGCTCTGGTAAGATCTCACCTGGAGTATTGTGTTCAGTTTGGGGCACCACAATTTAAAAAGGACATAGACAAGCTGGAACGGGTCCAGAGGAGAGTGACGGCGATGGTGAGGGGTCTGGAGACCAAGTCCTATGAGGAAAGGTTGAAGGAGCTGGGCATGTTTAGCCTGGAGAGGAGGCGACTGAGAGGTGATATGACCACCATCTTCAAGTACTTGAAGGACTGTCATTTAGAAGATGGTGTGGAATTGTTTTCCATCCCCCGGAAGGTAGGACCAGAACCAACGGGTTGAAATTAAATCAAAAGAGTTTCCGGCTCAACATTAGGAAGAACTTCCTGACCGTTAGAGCGATTCCTCAGTGGAACAGGCTTCCTCGGGAGGTGGTGGGATCTCCTTCCTTGGAGGTTTTTCAACAGAGACTAGATGGCCATCTGAAAGCAATGAAGATCCTGTGAATTTAGTGGGAGGTGTTTGTGAGTTTCCTGCATTGTGCAGGGGGTTGGACTAGATGACCCCGGAGGTCCCTTCCAACTCTATGATTCTATGAAACAAACATGAATGGAGGTTGCATCCCACCATTCAATAGTGGAAGAGCTCCTGTAGGTAAAATACTACATAACCAGTGTTCCCTCTAAGCTGAAGACAAGTGCACCTTCAAGACCAATTACATTTTATTCAGAATGGAAGCTTTCATATGCTCTTAAGCAGACTTCATCAGACAAAACGGGAATGGCAAGCAGGAATTCTTAATATAAGTGGGCAGTGTAGAATCATGGGAATACTTTTTAGCAGATTAAAAGAATCACAAATAGGGATCTGTGTTTGTTAGTGTAGGGCAAAACAGGGTTGAAAAAACATTGGAGAGTGATAAAGAGCAGACTGCTGTCGTAGGTGCGGGTGCCATAAATCTAGGTAACATTCTGGCTTTGTTAGTTTAAATAGAGGGCATGGTTTCTCAAGAGATTATAACGTCCATATAGTTTGCCATAGGATGGTTGGTACATGCAATAAGACAAACAGCCAATATCCCCCCCATTTGAGTATGTCAATACAAAAAGTCAAAAAACAACAAAACCCCCCCAAATATTCTGATACACTGTTCTAAAAGAGAAATAATATAAGTTAGCCCTTAGAAAAACAGGGTGCATTAAAGTATAGCGGAAGGTGGGTTAGTATATGTAATGAGACAAACAGCCCACATCCCTCATTTGAGCATGTCAGCACACGCACAAAAATATTCTGATACACTGTCCTAAAAGAGAAATACATTTGGAACAGTGTGGATGCACAGCTATACTCAGTGAGAGTTGGTTTAGCATATTTGTCTGATGAAGTCTGCTTACGAGCGTACGAAAGCTTCCGTTCTAAATAAAACTTGGTTGGTCTTAGAGGTGCCGCTTGCCTACTGCTTTGTTCTGTTGCTTCAGACCCACACGGCTGCCTCCTGGGATCCCTCTAAGCTGAGTTAGTGTGAGCCAGCTCACAGTTTTCTAGCCTCCGGCTCACACATTTCTTCTTCTAGCTCGGGGGGAAATGGCCCCAGAGCAACCTCATTGATGCAGTAGCTCGCCACTGTCATGCCAGTAGCTCGCAAAGTAGAATTTTTGCTCACAAGCCTCCGCAGCTTAGAGGGAACACCGTACACAATATAAGCCGCAGGGATGGCTCCTGCCGCTATCCCCATACTCCATTGAACAAATGTTGATGCTTTCATCCAGGCTCAGGAAGCAATAAGTCCTGGTATTATGACATTGATTAGATGTTCCACGGACAATAATGTTGCAGATTTGTATGCAAAATGTTTAGGCACAGAGAAACATGCGAGGTTGACAAAGATGTTGAATATACAGTAACTTCACATCTAAGGAGGTGTGTCAGTAACTGCGTAGCTTAGAAGTTACTGCATCTTAGATCATCTACTGTCATCTACTGTTAAAGTGATGAGGTCATGTGACTGTGATCACAGGGCTGGCTGATGCAATGCCCGGTAATTGCCTGTAGTCACAGTGAGTCAGCATATTTGCTGATTGGTGGGCTGAGCTATAAAAGGGCTGAGCTATGAAAGGGCTGAGCGATAAAAGCTCCCAATGAAGTGGCGAAAGAGCCACTTAAATGAGAGGAAGCGTCCTTGGGGGATGGTTGGATCCATCCAATCACAGGACTGTCTGGAGGTGCAATATGGCTGGACTGAAGAACGTCGTTACCAAAAGATGCTTACATTGACCTTGCACTCTGCATAATGCAAGCAAGCACAGAAGACGGGATGCAATCAAAGTTGACTTCTAGAAAGGGATATTTGCAACGGCTTTCTTGTGTTCCTGCTTGCTGTTCTGTGACTGGAAATATTCTGTGGGATCCAACCTCGAATGTGGGGCAGAGAGAACAAGCGCAAAGGAGTCATCCGGGGACAGCTGGAATTGAAGATGAAGAGGGATTTGCGAGGACGACTGAGTAGGCGACATTGTGTGTGTGTGTAAATTGCCATGTGTAAAGTGACAGTGAGTCACAGCTGATTTATGATGATCCCAGCCAGGAAATGTCAAGGAAAGCGAGAAGCAGAAGTGGTTGCCATTGCCTTTCTCCGCAGAGCCTTCCTCGGTGGTCTCCCCTCCAAGTACTGACCTTTCTTTAGCTTCTGAGAGCTGGTGAGTTTGGCTACCTTGGGTCATCCAGATCAGGCAACCATGTGGATATATAGATAAGTGCCCTCAATTCACAGCCAACTTCTAATGACCTAAGCAAGGGGCTTTCAAGGCAAGCAAGAAGCAGAGGTAGTTTACCATTGCCTTCCTCTGCAGAGCCTTCCTTGGTGGTCTCCCTCCCAAGACTTATGGTGATCCCAGCAAGGGGCTTTCAAGGCAAGTGAGAAGCAGAGGTAATTTGCTATTGCCTTCTCTGGCAGAGTCTTCCTTGGTGGCCTCCCATCCAAGACTTATGGTGATCCCAGCAAGGGGCTTTCAAGGCAAGTGAGAAGCAGAGGGGGTTGGCTATTGCCTTCCTCTGCAAAGTCTTCCTTGGTGGTCTCTCATCCAAGTACTGACCCTGCTTAGCTTCCCCCTGCAGAAGGCTTTGAAGCAAGTGAGCAGCAGAGGTGGTTGGCCATTGCCTTCCTCTACAGATCCTTCCTTGATGGTCTCCCTTCCAAGTATCGTCCCTGGTTAGCTTCTGAGATCCGACAAGACTGGGCTACATGACTGGGTTTCTTTGGCGTAACTAACATGCAGGATTCAATACTGAACATAGACACTTTCAAGAGGGGACTGGACAAATATATGTGGCAGAGGTCCCTTATGCTGCCTTCCATCCCAAGGGATTGAATAGACACTGAAATTTGGCAAATGCAAACCAAAGCTAATGTGGATGAGAAAGACTAAAAGTGCGGTTGAAAAGGCAAATCCACAGGCTGTAATTCGGCAGCTGACATTTTGAATCGGAGCAATTTGGGGCTGAGGTACCATTGTGTTCACTCATTGTTGGAATTGCTAATTGCTGGGTTTGGTTATTGATTTAAATGAACAGGGAAAACAATACAGTAGCCTTTCACAAAGTGAAGATTGGTTGGTGTTTGCTTCTCCTCATATGTAATCAATTAGTAATTATTATGCTGGAGGCTTGGGAACTGGGGAATGCAAGACCGGAGGAACGAGGGGAAGGATGAATTTAATTTCTCGGTATGAATAAATGACTGCAAGAAATGGGATATGCTTCAGGAAATCTCCTACTGAAAGGAATGGCCATTAGCCCAAAAGATTGCTTTCCTCCCTCCATCAGACAAAGACACCAAAACAAACAAACAAAGCTCACAACCGCGTCAGCCTTCAGTATTTCCACCCTATTTCTGACGGGTTACTGAACCAGATAATTGGGATTAAAATTAAGTCAAGCACTTGGTCTTTCACATTAGTTACAGGCTGTGACAGTTTATGGCAGTCCAGTCATCAACAAGGGTTTTTGCAAATTCTAAAAGATCCAGAAAACTTACCACAAACCGAGATGCAAAGGAGGTTGGAGGGGGATACAATTATTCTTTTTTTAAAAAGGTATTTGGAGGGCAGTCATTTAGAGGGGGGCAGGGAGCGGTTTCATTTGGTAGTGGAAGATCAAATCAGTCAATCCTAAAGGAAATCAACCCTGACTGTTCCTTGGAAGGTCAGATGCTGAAACTGAAGCTCAAAGACTTTGGCCACCAAATGAAAAGGGAGCACTTACTGGAGAAGACCCTGATGGGAGAGACAGAAGGCAAAAGAAGAAGGGGGCGGCAAAAGATGAGATGGCTGGACAGCATTCCTGATGTAACTAACATGAATTTGAATGGACTTCAGAAGATGGTGGAAGGCAGGAGGGCCTGGCACGACTTGGTCCATGGGGTCACAAAAAATCAGACTTGACTGTGTGACTGAACAACAGCAACAGGATAAAGGGTTTACATGATGGATGGGGAGGTGTCAGCAGGATATTGGGAACAACATTTTTCACAATAAAGGCAGTTAAGCAGCAGAACTGGTTGCCCAGGGATGAACATATGAAGCTGCCTTATACTGAATCAGACCCTGGGTCCATCAAAGTCAGTATGGTCTACTCAGACTGGCAGCGGCTCTCCAAGGTCTCAAGCTGAAGTTTTTCACACCTACTTGCCTGGACCATTTTTTAGTTGGAGGTGCCGGGGATCGAACCTGGGACTGTTTGCTTATCAAGCAGTTGCTTTACCACTGAGCCACCCTCTCTCTCTCGGCTTGACTTCGCGAACGAAGATTTAAGAAAGGTGCAGTCGTCCACGTCTGCTGCAGGCTTGCTGGTGGCTGACAAGACCAATGCGGGACAGGCAGGTCCGGCCACAGTGGCTGCAGGGAAAAGTCTGATTTGGGGTTGGTGCTGTAGCAGTGCGATTCTTCCTCAATCTAAACTGAGCCACCATCCCTCCCCTAAATGCTATGGGTTGTCCCTCCTTGAAGGTATTCAGGGAGAGACTGCATGACTATTTATCAGGAATGCTTTGGGTCATCCTGTGTGATTTAGGGGGGTTGGACTGGATGATCTTCAGGCCCCTTCCATCTTTTTAATTCTATGTTTCTATGGAGTAACTAATGTGGGATTCACTGCTGAAGGAAACATAGACACCTTCAAGAGGGCATTGGATAAACACATGTGGCAGAGGTCCATTAGTACCTATTAGAACACTATGTCTAAGGTAGTGAAACTCTGTACTCTTGGTGCTTAGGGGTAGGGCTTTTTCTGTAGCAGGAACTCTTTTGCATATTAGGCTACAGCCCCCTGATGTAGCCAATCCTCCAAGAGCTTGCAGTAGGCCCTGTAAGAAAAGCCCTGTAAGCTCTTGGTGAATTGGCTACATTAGGGGGCTGTAGCCTAAGATGCAAAGGAGTTCCAATATGTGGCTTAGGACTAAGTTATCTGAAAGACTGTCTTCTCCCCTAAGTTCCTGCCCAGGAATTAAAATCACAGGAAGAAGAGGACCTCCTGATTGTCCCATCAATCAAAGAAGCTTGTCTGGTGGGTATATGAGAGTGGGCCTCGTGGTGGCCCAACAATTATGGTACTCACGGCTGGCCCTAGGGTGCGTGGCACCCCAGGCAGACTTGACCTCTCCTCCCCCACTAACATGCCCCGGCACCCAAATGACAAGATAGGGCAGGGAAAGCACCTGGGAAGGGACTGGGAGGTGAAGGCATGCACCCGCTGGCTTTACTCTGCTTTCCTTCTGATTGGAAGGGAGGCGGAGAGAAGCCAGCTGTTCCGCACCGGCTGGCCAGCTTTGCTTCACCTCCCTTCAGGGAGCAAGGCAAAGCCAGCCAGCCGGTGTGCAACTGCTGGCTTTGCTCTGCCTAACCTTTCAATCAGAAGGGAGGTGGAGCAAAGCCAGTGGCTACATAGCCAGTTGGTGCACAACTGCTGGGTTTGCTCCATCTCCCTTCCAATCAGAATGCTGGGAGAGTGGGTGCACAGCAGCCAGCTGGCTTCGCTTAGCCTCCCTTCCGATCAGAAGGGAGGTGAAGCGAAGCTAGCCTACCGCTGCACAACCGGTCAAGGCATTTGCCTAAGGCACCAGGGAAGGGAGCACCCAATTAGGAGCCTGCCCCCAGCCTGGCGCCCTAGGCAAATGCCTAATTTGCCTAGTGGGAGGGCCGGCCATGATAGTCCCTTTAGTTTCAGTCTTTAAAAGGCAGTTGAAGATGCTTTTATTTAGAACTGCATTTGTTCATGATTACTAACAATCCTGAGTTCCTGGCATCTAACCCCCCTACCTACAGAGAATCAGTTTGGTGTAGTGGTTAAGTGTGCGGACTCTTATCTGGGAGAACCGGGTTTGATTCCCCACTCCTCCACTCGCAGTTGCTGGAATGGTCTTGGGTCAGCCATAGCTCTCACAGAGGTTGTCCTTGAAAGGGCAGCTGCTGTGAGAGCCCTCTCAGCCCCGTCCACCTCATAGGGTGTCTGTTGTGGGGAAGGAGGATAAAGGAGATTGTGAGCCACTCTGAGACTCTGAGATTCAGAGTGGAGGGCGGGATATAAATCCAATATCTTCTTCTTCTTCTTCTTCTTCTTGTTTCTAAGTGGCCCTTCCTGAAAGCAACACCCACCCCACCCCCTATAAGTAAAGCATCTTTTAATTGGATATTGGCATCTTTTAAACAAAAAAGCATTGATGCAAACACTTGAATCTGCCTGTGAGGCATATCCTCCTTGGCACCATATTACAACTGTTTGTTGATAAGTACTTTCTCCTCTCTTTTTCTGCCTTTTGTCTTTGATTTCACTCCAGATATTTCTACCTGGAAGAGCTGCAGTGCCACATATATTATTTGTTTTGAGGACTATGGCCACTGACTCTCAGACGTCTCATTAAGGCTCAATGGATGACTGTATGCAGGCCAAATTGGAGGACCGGGTAGCCAAGCTGGCTCAATGGAGGTTTGAGGCTAACATCTGCCCTGCTTGTCATGGACTCACCGAATGCTCTTGTACATAGCTTGGCGCTCTGCCAAAAACGGCTCAGCCAACGAATCATGAGTAGCTTTGAGTGGGCGAAAATTCGGCTTCCCGTGCTTGTCGGGCAATCTGTTCTTGGCTTCGATGAGAGAATATTTTGGGGGGGAAAAACAGAGTCGACCAGTTCAGCATCCCGGGAGGCATCGCAAGCACATCCAAATACGGCTGGAACATTCTCTTTTCAGTCTCTGCAATGACTTGGCTCCTTATCTAAAACCCGCAGAGGTCGAGAGTTTCCCGAATCCCCTACCGAAACGCCGATGCGACTGTAAGCAATCCTGTCTGCCATTGTGGATTGTGATATGTAAAGTTATACACCTGGGCTTTCGCATAAACAGCTTGAATTCTGCAAGCACAGTTACGTTCTTGGCTCCCTGCCCCCCAAATTCCTCCCTTGAAGAGCTGCTGAAGTATGGAATGAGGGGAAGTGCCACAACTCTCTATTCTATCGCATATGTTTCTTGGTTGGCTTCCTAAGGGGACGGGGACTAAAATGATCCGGCATGGCTTGCTACTGCAGATTTCTTCTTTCCCTATCTGGGGGAAATACAAAAGTGTGAAACGTGACCTCTCCTCTCTGCATTTAGGGAGGGGCCATGGGTCAGCGATGCAACATCTGCTTGGCATGATGCAGATGTTTCCAAGCTCCATCCCCTGCATCTCCAGTTAAAGGATCTGGCAGTAGATGATGTGAAAGACCTCTGCTTGAAATCCTGGAGAGCTGCTGCTGCTCTGAGTAGACAATACTGACTTTGATGGACCAAGAGTCTGATTCAGCATAACAGAGTCATGTGTTCGTCTGTGTTCATTTCATTGCACAGCTGACTTGGCTTTCAACAAATTCCAGAATAGCCATCTAAATAAAAATGCTTGTGTGTGTCTTCAATGCTGTCATGTTGCTTCTGTCATCATATTGTTTCTGTCATAAATGCTGTCATATTGAGAGCGAGTTTGGCGTAGTGGTTAAGTCTGTGGGCTCTTATCTAGGAGAACCGGGTTTGATTCCCCACTCCTCCACTTGCACCTGCTGGAAATGCTGTCATATTGAGAGCCAGTTTGGTGTAGTGGTTAAGTGTGCAGGCTCTTATCTGGGAGAATCGGGTTTGATTCCCCACTCCTCCACTTGCACCTGCTGGAAATGCTGTCATATTGACAGCCAGTTTGGTGTAGTGGTTAAGTGTGCAGGCTCTTATCTGGGAGAACCGGGTTTGATTCCCCACTCCTCCACTTGCACCTGCTGGAAATGCTGTCATATTGAGAGCCAGTTTGGTGTAGTGGTTAAGTGTGCGGACTCTTATCTGGGAGAACCGGGTCTGATTCCCCACTCCTCCACTTGCACCTGCTGGAATGACCTTGGGTCAGCCATAGCTCTTGTAGCAGTTGTCCTTAAAAGGGCAACTGTTGTGAGAGCCCTCTCAGCCCCACCCACCTCACATGGGGGAAGGAGATTGTGACTGCTTTGAGATTTGGAGTGGAGGGCGGGGTATAAATCTGCAGTCTTCTTCTGACAATTTAGGGGGGACCCTATGGATTAGTGACCCTCAAAATGTCCTCCTGAAAGGCCTTGCTCAGGTCTTTCAAACTGAGGGCTGTGTCTTCCCTGACCAAGTCAATCCATCTTCTTTTCCTGATGCTTTCAACTTTCTCTAGCATTGTTGTCTTTTCCAAATGACTTCTGTCTTCTCAAAATGTGCCCAAGTATGATAGTCTCAGTTGATTTATTTTAGCTTCTAGGGAGAATTGAGGCTTGATTTAATCTAGAACCCACTGATTTGTTTGCTTGACACTCCACAGTATTCCTAAAACTCATCTAACGCCCCATTTGAAATGAGTCAACTTTCTTCCTGTCAGCTTTCTTTGTTGTCCAACTTTCACACCCATACATAGTGATGGAGAATACTAAAAAGGTAAAGGTAGTCCCCCTATGCAATCACTGGACGTTTTTGAATCTGGGGTGATGTTGCTTTCACAAGGCAGACTTTTTACGAGGTGGTTTGCCATTGCCTTCCCCAGTCATCTACACTTCCCCCCCCAGCAAGCTGGGTACTCATTTTACTGACCTTGGAAGGGTGGAAGGCTGAGTCAACCTTGAGCCAGCTACCTGAACCAGCTTCCGCTCGGATCGAACTCAGGTCGTGAGCAGAGGGCTCCGACTGCAGTACTGCAGCTTTACCACTCTGTGCCACTGGGCTCTTTCTGGAGAATACTAGGGCATGAATTATCTTGATCTTTGTCACAAGTGGCACGTCCTTATACCTAAGGACCTTTCTAACTCCTTTGTGGCATTCTCTAAACTGTAACACAGGGTTTGTAGAATCTTTCGGGCTCAAGTGCCATGTTCTACTGGAGAAAGTTTTTCTTCCAGACGTTTCGTTCTCAGCTACGGAGAACATCCTCAGTGGCATTGCAGCCGGAGCAGGCGCTCTGACCTTCTTGGCTGCTGTGCATTGAGTGAAGCCAGGGCTGCTGGAGAGCTGCTATTTCTAGGCTGGAGGGGGTGTGGTGAGAGGGCAATTGGTTTGTGAATGTACCCATTGTTTGGTGGGGCTTCCTGGAAGGGTGGTGATAAGGAAACTGGATGTGGAATGTGACCATTGTTCTGTGTTGATTGCTGGGAGGGTAACACAGTAGTCTTCAAGTCTGTAAACCAGGACCCACCTTGGGAGCACTGGACTGCAAGCACGTGACATGAAATCATGTGACAGAAAGATGGTAGGCCAGAATAGTGATTTGACTGGGATCAAGACCAGGACTGTGAAGGGCGGTCCAGGAGAGCTGGAAGCAGAAAGCAAGAGATGTCTCGCAGTGGGCAACAAGGCAACAGTCATAGCCATGGAGGTATATTTTCCACTGCCATCAGGTTGCCTCACCATTCTGCTGTTCCTATCAGGATACATGTCGAAAAGTAGGTGTGGAGTCCTTGTTCTCTACATATGTGCATTAGTAGCAGGTCCTTCCAAAAAGTAGCAAAATATGTGGCATTTTTCAAGGACTCAAAATCCAGCAGATGGAGTTCTTCATGGTTTGAAGACTCCTGGTCTTGAACATTGCAATATGAGGCTATAGCAGACCTCTTTGGAGATGGAATAAAATAAAGCTGGGGCCAAAGCCAAGGAGGCCCCATCGAATACCTTAGTTAGTAGGCCTAATCCGGCTAATGGAAATAATGTAAAGCATAACCTGTTTGGGCTCTACACATAACTGATACATTTTACAAAGGTTTTGTGCCCTTGGCTGAACGAGAAGAAGAAACTTGCCTGGGAGTTTTAGATATTTGAGCTGGAAGGTGACAAAGATCTGTGCTAGGATGGCCATGCTGTGCTGTTTGGCAGGCAACCTTGGTCCCCTGCCACTTCTTGATAAGTAGAGAGGTGGGAATGGGGGGATCCAAAATGATTTTATTTATTTATTTCATTTGATTTATATCCCGCCCTACCCCACCGAAGCGGGCTCAGGGCGGCTTACAACATAAAACTCTAACAGTAGATCAGGTTAAATACATTAATAATTAATACAGTAAAATACATAAAAACACATTTATCAATATACCATGCTACATCTTTCCTAAAAGTCGGTTCTTTAGGTATTCCAAAGTTCAGATATGCTGATGTTCATGAATTTGGATATTCAGATATCGGTCAGTTGTATGCCAGCCGGAAGAGGGTTGTCTTACAGGCCCTGTGGAACTGTCTAAGATTCCGCAGCGCCCTCACCTCCTCCGGGAGCTGGTTCCACCAACAGGGGGCTGAAATCGAAAAGGCCCTGTCCCTAGTTGTTTTCAGACAGGCCTCCTTTGGCTCAGGGATTGTAAGGAGGTTCTGAGACCCCGATCTCAGCACTCTCTGGGGAACATGTGGGGAGAGACGGTCCCTAAGGTAGGCAGGTCCTAGACCATAAAGGGCTGATGCTGTGACATCACTTCTGGCTTTGCAACCAGAAGTGACATCGCCACATTGTAAGACACTCTATGATTTCCTGAAACTCTATGATAACAACCATAGAGTTTCATGGCAATCCTAGACAGTCCTGCAATGCGGTGACATTGCATCTGTTTGTGTTGCCAGAAATGACATTGCAGTGTAATGGGACATTGTTTTCACAGTTCTCTGCCCCTCTCTCCCACTTTCCCAGGGCTTGCCAGCTGAAGTTTGGCAACCCTTCTCTACGTATTTCAAGATCTGGGCCTTCCAGCGCAACTACACTGCATAAATGTAAAATATCCTTATTTGGAGGTCAACAAGTTCTTACGGGAAGAGAGGATTCCTTAAAGGCATTTGTCCCAGTTGGTATGTTGTCTTAATGAGTTTACATCTGAGCCCCTCTCCTGTTAACATTAAGACCTTTCTCTGTCCTCTTCAACTCACTGTCGTCACTCTGCTAAACCATATTTCATTAAAAAAAAAAAGAATTATGCTCTTTTCGAATCAATCTGATTGCGCTTGTGATACAATGTCAGAAATAATTTAGCCCATGGCGGTGTCATGAATTGCTGGCCACACCACCGCTACTTCTGCTCAGGCTCTTTGCAGAGACGTTTCTCGCCTGATGAAGATTGCAAGTGATCATCTGCCGACAAGTTGAAATCTGTGACGATCCGTATCTCTTTGCAAAGCGAGAAGGTTAAAAATAGCCTGACATGGGGTTAAAGTAAAGGTTAGAATTCAGGAAATAAGTATATTTTTTTTCTCCATGAATCAAGGCAATTGTAATACTCTTGTATCCTCAAACGCTCCTTAAACATATTTTTTAACCAGCCAGGATGCAACCCGAGTAGACTTGTATGGAAAATGTACGGTTGCCCCTGTGTGGAGGTCATCCCCTCATCAATAAAATTACTTTGTAATGTTGGTGGAAACCATCATCGTACTGTGCTCCATTCTGTTGCCCTGCCCCTCAATTCCAATTAAATGTGAGAACATGTCAGATCAGACCAGCAGTCCATCTAATTCAGAGTCCTGATTCACATAGTGGCTGATCAGTTACCCTACAGACCCAAAGAAGAGGCCATAAGAACATAAAAGAAGCCATGTTGGAGCAGGCCAATGACCCATCCAGTCCAACCCTCTGTGTCACACAGTGGCCAAAAAACCCCAAGTGCCATTAGGAGGTCCACCGGTGAGGCCAGGACTACTAGAAACCCTCCCACTGTGCCCCCCCCAGCACTAAAAATACAGAGCATCATTGCCCCAAACAGAGAGTTCCAACAATAGGCTGAAGCTAATAGCCACTGATGGACTTCTGCTCCATATGTTTATCCCATCCCCTCTTGACGCTGTCTATGCTTGTAGCCACCAAAACCTCCTGTGGCAGTGAATTTCATGTGTTAATCACCCATAGAAGCCGATGCCTGATGTTGCTACTTAGCAGTGGTACTCAGAGACTTGCTTCCTCTGAATATGGAGGTTCCTTTTAGTTACTATGTCCTCCATCGATCTATCTAATCTCATCCTTGCAGCTGTCACTATACCCCAGGTACTGAATTCCACAACTTGATTAATGCGGAATTATTGAGTAATGTGATATTTCTTTTTGTCCTGAATCAATCTCCCATCAACTTCATTGGGGGCTCCTAATTACTGATATTATGGGAGAGGTTCTCTCTACCCACTTTCTCCATTTCATGCACCTGCCACACATGAGAACATAAGAGAAGCCCTGTTGGATCAGGCCAATGGCCCATCCAGTCCAACACTCTGTGTCCCATAAGAATATAAGAGATGCCATGTTGGATCAGGCCAGTGGCCCATCCAGTCCAACACTCTGTGTCACATAAGAACATAAGAGAAGCCCTGTTGGATCAGGCCAGTGGCCCATCCAGTCCAACACTCTGTGTCACATAAGAACATAAGAGAAGCCATGTTGGATCAGGCCAACGGCCCATCCAGTCCAACACTCTGTGTCACATAAGAACATAAGAGAAGCCATGTTGGATCAGGCCAGTGGCCCATCCAGTCCAACACTCTGTGTCACATAAGAACATAAGAGAAGCCATGTTGGATCAGGCCAACGGCCCATCCAGTCCAACACTCTGTGTCACATAAGAACATAAGAGAAGCCATGTTGGATCAGGCCAACGGCCCATCCAGTCCAACACTCTGTGTCACATAAGAACATAAGAGAAGCCATGTTGGATCAGGCCAACGGCCCATCCAGTCCAACACTCTGTGTCACATAAGAACATAAGAGAAGCCATGTTGGATCAGGCCAACGGCCCATCCAGTCCAACACTCTGTGTCACATAAGAACATAAGAGAAGCCATGTTGGATCAGGCCAACGGCCCATCCAGTCCAACACTCTGTGTCACATAAGAACATAAGAGAAGCCATGTTGGATCAGGCCAACGGCCCATCCAGTCCAACACTCTGTGTCACATAAGAACATAAGAGAAGCCATGTTGGATCAGGCCAATGGCCCATCCAGTCCAACACTCTGTGTCACATAAGAACATAAGAGAAGCAATGTTGGATCAGGCCAATGGCCCATCCAGTCCAACACTCTGTGTCACATAAGAACATAAGAGAAGCCATGTTGGATCAGGCCAACGGCCCATCCAGTCCAACACTCTGTGTCACACAGTGGCAAAAAAAAAAAAAAAGTGCCATCAGGAGGTCCACCAGTGGCGCTAGAAGCAAAATTAGCATTCAGACTGCTCATGCACTTGCGAGGTTGTGCTGCGCACGCCAGGCCATTCAGACAGCCAGAAATATGCCCTACATACATCCCATATAGAGGTTTGCTTCTGGAAAGTTCCCAATAGCTATTTAATCTGGATCCAGTCCATTTTAAGATGTGGTAGGTACTGGAGGGACTCCAGGTACAAATAAGTATGCGTGATTGCACACATTAAATCCAGATGTTTATGTTTATTGGATTTATATCCCACCCTCCCCGCCAAAGCAGGCTCAGATGGGAGGCGTGGCTAGGTCAGGCCAAATCTCTTACATGATCACACCCAATGATTCAGCAAGTGACCTTGTATGAAGGCCCAGGCTAGCCCAAGTCTCATCATATCTTGGGAGCTAAGCAGGGTCAGCCCTGGTTAGTGCTTAAATAGGAGGTCACCAAGACATCCATGGCTGTGATTTGATGACACTCGTGGGCATTCAATGAAATTGCTGAGCAGTCGGGTTAAAGCGGATAAAAGGAGGTACTTCTTCACCCAAAGGGTGATTAACATGTGGAATTCACTGCCACAGGAGGTGGTGGCGGCTACAAGCATAGCCAGCTTCAAGAGGGGGTTAGATAAAAATATGGAGCAGAGGTCCATCAGTGGCTATTAGCCACAGTGTGTGTGTGTGTGTGTGTGTGTGTGTGTGTATATATATATATATATATATATATATATATATATATATATATATATATATATATATATATATATATATATATATATATATATATATTGGCCACTGTGTGACACAGAGAGTTGGACTGGATGGAACATTGGCCTGATCCAACATGGCTTCTCTTATGTTCTTATGGCCACTGTGTGACACAGAGTGTTGGACTGGATGGGCTATTGGCCTGATCCAACATGGCTTCTCTTGTGTTCTTATGTTCACTTTCCATCCCCACCAGCGAACCCTCCGGCTCAGCTAAAGATGGCACATTCCTCTAGAGCAAAGAACATTCTTTCAAGTCCAACACAACTGAACAGCATAGTATGGTACAACGAAATCTATTTGTCTAGGTCACCCTGTTCCGGTTTCTGCTAACCATTTTCCCGAAGCTCGTGGAATGATCGTTCCGTCTTGCCCCCAGGGTCTCCAATGAGACAGACGAGGAGCCGTGTCAAAGCGATCTTAAATAATAAGTAGTGATTGGTATGAAATTACTTTACCCACATGCTGTCTGCCAATTATGTGTGATTAATCAAGAGCATATGACTGCTGGAAGACACACACAGTGCCTGCCAAAAAAAATCCTTTAATTTAGCTGCGATATAAACAAACAAAGCAAGGGGAGGGGGGCAGAAGGACAGGAGAGGAAACCGACCCACTGAGCTTTCTTTGAATAACGCAAAAGCTACGTTTGCAGAGATCAAGACCACAATGATTTTTTTTTAAGCGATCATGCAGGTTATATTGTTAATCATGCACTGCCCTAACAATAATCATTAAATTGTATGCGGTTAACCACTGTGTGCCATCTCTTTTATGCCAATCACTTTCTTTGTGAGTCTTGGAGGCTTGGCTCCCACTTAGTTGATGCAAATCATCCAGCTGGCTTGAAGAGTATTTATTAGAGGAGATTATTAGATTTCTTTTTTCCCAGGGTAGAAAACAGAGCAAGGTGTTATAATTGGCAGGTGAGAAAGGGTATTGATGAGAAGGAAGCGTAGCAGAATGCCAAGCCATTTGTCAAGGTGCTGGATTTTTATAAGCGGCAGCTGGGCAAAAGGAGAGTGTGAAAATACGGGGGCTGGAATCCACTGTGGGATGTGTTTATGACTAGAATCACAACATTCTATCAATTAGTCCAAGGGAATGGAGTTTTCAAATGGCTTAAACTTGAGTCAGAGTAGAGACATTGCAACGTTGGCCACAAGCTTGTTCAACCGCCGAATTGACCACAGTTGAGGAGATGTCAGCCAGTCACCCGGATTCAAACACCTGCTGAAAAGTTTGGCACTGTCCGTTTGTTTCCCAAAATGTGCATGTGCAAAAAGGCTGTCAAGCCAAAGAGATCAGTCTCCATCGATGTCACTAAGGGCTGCTCAGACTAACACAGACCCGTGATGTTTCTAAACATGAGTTTTATGAGATGTGATGTCACATTTTCCATGACGCTCTAGGATTTCTCCAATCACTAAGGCAAATAGAGATGGGCAATTTTAAGAATGCCATAGAGGATGTGATGTCTTTGCAGGCTGGTGGTTTAGAGAATGTGACATCAAAGGAACCTAAGAGAAGCCATGTTGGATCAAACCAATGGCCCATCCAGTCCAACACTCTGTGCCACACAGTGGTAAAAAAAAAAAAACCCAAACCCCAAGTGTCATCAGGAGGTCCACCAGTGGGGCCAGGACACTAGAAGCCCTCCCACTGTTGCCCCCCCAAGCACCCAGATTTCAGAGCATCACTGCCCCAGACAGAGGGTTCCAACAATAAACTTAGGGTTGCCAAGTCCAATTCAAGAAATATCTGGGGACTTTGGGGGTGGAGTCAGGATACTTTGGGGTGGAGGCAGGAGAAAGGTTGCAACAGGCATAATTGAACTCCAAAGGGAGTTCTGGCCATCACATGGAAAAGGACCACCGCACACCTTTTAAATGCTTTCCCTCCATTGGAAATAATGAAGGATAGAGGCGCCTTCTTTTGGGGCTCATAGAATTGGACCCCTTAGTCCAATCTTTTTTGAAACTTGGAGAGTATTTTTGGGGGGAGGCATGGGATGTTGTGTTCCAAATTTGGTGCCTCTACCTCAAATAACAGCTCCCCTAGAGACCTGAAATCCATTCTCCATTATTCCCTATGGGAATTGGTCTCCATAGGGAATGAGTGCCCAGCAGACATTTCCCTCGCCCCACCCCCGCTTGGATGACCCTAGGCGGGGGGAGGGCCTCCAAACTGGGAGATCCCCTGCCCCCCACCTGGGGATAAGAACATAAGAGAAGCCATGTTGGATCAGGCCAATGGCCCACTCCAGTCCAACACTCTGTATCACACAGTGGCCAAACTGTGGCAGTGGATTCCACGTTAATCACCCTTTGAAGAAGTACCTCCTTTTATCCGTTCTAACCCGACTGCTCAGCAATTTCATTGAATGCCCACGAGTTCTTGTATTGTGAGAAAAGGAGAAAAGTACTTCTTTCTCTACCTTCTCCATCCCATGCATAATCTTGTAAACCTCTATCATGTCACCCCACAGTCGACGTTTCTCCAAGCCAAAGAGCCCCAAGTGTTTTAACCTTTCTTCATAGGGAAAGTGTTCCAAACCTGTAATCATTCTAGTTGCCCTTTTCTGCACTTTTTCCAAGTCTAGGGATTGGCAACCCTAGATAAGTTGTGGCTGATAGCCACTGATGGACCTCTGCTCCATATTTTTATCCAATCCCCTCTTGAAGCTGTCTATGCTTGCAGCCACCACCACCTCCTGTGGCAGTGAATTCCTTGTGTTAATCACCCTTTGAGAGGTATGCTGGGTTGTGTTCTAGAAATCCAGTCCATCAGTTTCACACAAAAATGTGTACTAATGTAAAACTTCAAAGCAAATGCTTTGAAGAGTCTCCTGTTTGGGAGAAATATCTGAAAATTTTCAAAGAAAGCAAAGAGAGATTAGCGAGGGAAATGGAGGTGCCATATTTCTCTTTGGTTCATGAGCAGGAAAATACACACTAATCTAATGCAATTTTTCTATCTCATGCATAAACAAATACCACTGATGATAATAAAATAAATCAGCAATGATATTTTTTCTGTCAGTTGCTGTGTAAGCACTAACAACATAATGATTATATTCTTTTTTTCCCCCCTGCACTGGAACTAATTATTTTGGACATCATATTTATGACTTCTTTTTTAGTTTGACAGTAACTATTGCCCAAACTGGGTTGTCTTTGTTTAATCCGCATTTCTTTGCATTCTGATTGAATTAGAATATCAAGAATAGAGTTTAAATGTACAAATTTCACAGAAAAATTCCATAGTGAATGTGGAGGGTTAACGTCAGAAAAGAAACATCTGTAGCAAGATTAGAGAACTTTAAAAATAAACAAACAAACAAACTAGCAAGTAGTTGGGAGAAGAAGAAGAAGAAGAAGAAGAAGAAGAAGAAGAAGAAGAGGAACAAGAGGAGGAGCGGGGGAGGAGGAGGAAGAGATGATTGGATTTATACCCAGCCCTTCACTTGGAGTCTCAAAGCATCTTACAATTGCCTTCCCTTCATCTCCCCACAACAGACACCCTGCGAGGTAGGTGGGGCTGAGAGAGTACTCTGAGGACTGCTCTTGAGAGAACAGCTCTGAGAGAACTTGTGACTGATCCAAAGTCACACCAGCAGCTGCATCTGGTTCTCCCAGATTACAGTCTTCACTCCTAACCACTACACCAAGCTGGCTGGAGAGCCAGTTTGGTGTAGTGGTTAAGTGTGCGGACTCTTATCTGGGAGAACCGGGGTTGATTCCCCACTCCTCCACTTGCACCTGCTAGCATGGCCTTGGGTCAGCCATAGCTCTGGCAGAGGTTGTCCTTGAAAGGGCAGCTGCTGTGAGAACCCTCTCAGCCCCACCCACCTCAAAGGGTGTCTGTTGTGGGGGGGGGAAGGTAAAGGAGATTGTGAGCCGCTCTGAGACTCTTCGGAGTGGAGGGCGGGATATAAATCCAATATCTTCTTCTAATGATAATAATAATGAAATAATGAGATAATAAAATAATTAACATTAATACTAATATTAATGGTAATGGTAATGGTAACAATGATGATAATAATGATGATAATACTAATGATAACAACAAATGATAATGATGTTGGGAATGAGAATATTTAATATGATGATTAATAATAATAATAATGGCTTTTTGTAGGAGGAACTCCTTTGCATATTAGGCCACACACTCCTGATGTAGCCAATTATCCAAGAGCTTATAGTAGGCCCTGTAAGAAGAGCCCTATAAACTCTTGGAGGATTGGCTACATAAGAGGGGCATGGCATAATATGCAAAGGAGTTCCTGCTACAAAAAAAGCCATTGTGATAATGATGATGATATTGCCACTACATTAATTATTATGATAACGATGACAATGATGCTGATGATATTGTAAATAAATTAATGATGATGAGAATAAATATACTAGAAGGAAAAAAAAATAAAATAAAATGGCTTATGACAGCATCAACATAGGAGTACAAAAGGAATAAAGAGGGCATTTTCATATGTTCCTAAATAAATAGAGTGAGCCTGAAGTTAAGCCAAAAGTTTGGGGTTTTTTTCTAAACCAGACGAGGGAATAAGTGAATCAACAAAATACGACTAAATTATGGAGTTTTCTCCTGGTTCCTAAAACTTTTTCTCTTACCCCCCCCCCCCCCCCGAAAACACTCAGCAGAAAGATCAATTTAAGCCAGAGGGGGAACCACAAAGCCATAACAATGATATCAGGGGCTTGTGGTGTAAAATTCAGTTCCCTGGAGATAATCCCATGCTGAAGACCTGCGTGCATGATTAAGGCTGCAGGAGTCATTCCAGACAATTGCAAAATGCTTTCTGTACAAATCCCATGGCGCAGGCTTCTTTCTCAAACTCCCCTGTGATTAAGCAGCATAAGTGACGCACTAGACTGAGGAAGTTTGGCCGACATTTTAAAATGGTGATTATTGGATAAGTCTGATTAAATTGCCGCACGGAGGAGGTTTACGTCCTGTCAGCTAAAGGCCTATCATTGTCCTTAATAATATCATTTCAGAGCCAGGTTTTTTGAAAAACACACACACAAACAAACGGCACTGCAGAGCTAGTCAATGTTCTTTAAACGGAGAGATTGGACGGTACTGACAAACTCGTCGAATATGGTAACTTCACTTTCGGAAACATGAATTTGCCAACAAAAGCAGAGCGAAGAGCTTTACGGATCAAATTATGGGATAAGTGTTCTGTTATAATGGGAGATCTTCAAGTGACAAACAAACACATTCACCACATTTATGTCGCCTCAGTGTTTCACAACAATAGCTCTAATCTGCTGAAAAAGTAAGTTTAAAACTGATTTCTTCTGAAATTATTGACTTACCTTCAGCAGACATCAACAGAGTATCTACGGCTGAAGACAATGCTTCTTATCCATGCCTTGTCCTTCGTTCCCATCTCACAGATATCTCCTTCCGCTGAAGCTAAATTTAGATTGTGGATTGCAGATTTTGATGATGTAGTGCTGTAAAGCGCTATTCATACTGAAAGTGCTGCGTACCCAACCATTGTGCGTATGGAGAGCTAGCTGGTGTAGTGGATAGAGGGTTAATTCGGAGCCTTTGGGCCAACTGCAGGAAAGACGGGGGCTGGCGGCAGCAGGGTAAGGCCAAGGAAGGTGGGGCCAGAAAGGTTATAGAGGGGTCTGATTGGTGGGGCCTGGCCCTCTCTGGGCCCCATCATAGCTGCAGGCCTGGTGAGAGGAAAGGAAGGAGATTGTAAGATGTTCTGAGACTCTGAGTGATGGGCCAGGTAAAAACCCAATCTCCTCCTCCTAAAGTGCTTTGTTATTTAAAGAGCCATTCTGGTGTAGTGGTTCAGTGTGAGGACTCCTGTCTGAGAGAACTGGGTTTGATTCCCCACTCCTTCACTTACAGCCGCTGGAATGGCCTTGGGTCAGTCATAGCTCTCGCAGGAGTTATCCTTGAAAGGGCAGCTGCTGTGAGAGCCCTCAGCTCCACCCACCTCACAGGGTGTCTGTTGTGGGGGGAGAAGATATAGGAGATTGCAAGCCGCTCTGAGTCTCTGATTCAGAGAGAAGGGCGGGGTAGAAATCTGCAGTCTTCTTCTTCTTTTAAACTACATTAGGTGTTTTTGTCATCTGCTTTGGGAGGAAAGCAGTTCAAGAAATGGCCCAAATAAACAATCACATTTGTTAGCCTAGCACTGTGCTATGTAGAAGGACAAATGTTGAGACTTGTAGCACCTTTCAGACATGAAAACTCAACATTTGAATAAAACTTTGTTGGTCTTCAGACCAACACAACTGCCCGTCTGGATCTATATTAGAAGAGCAGTCACAGAACTCTTATACCGATTGCCAGTGACAACAGCTAAGGTTGCCAGCCTCCTGGTAGGGTCTTGAGATCTTATTTATTTTATTTATTTAATTTTTACTTCTGACGTGTCATATATCTTCAGATGTATTAAACTGAAACTGTTGGAGTTGGAGGAAACGAAACTATGTCCAACAGACCCTTAGTTTTGCTCCCCAGCTTCCTTAGGTCTTTATGCTTTCTGCGGCAAAATGTCCCATTATCTATCAGACTTAACCATTCCAACGTCATCACAGGGCATTTATGTTGGCTAGACTAAATGCGTTTCCCTCCAAAGTTCTACAAGGGAGATATCATCGAGTCCCTTTAGGCGACAGACTCTGTTCCTGTGGAGCGAATGTTCCCAACTCAATTCAGCATATATTGCTTGATTGTTCCTTTTATCATAATCTCCGTAAAGATTTATTTTGCAAGCTTTCTTTCTCCCCAGATTTGTCTATGCTGCCACCCTGTTATTATTTATTGAACAGTACTGAGGGGGAGGTTAGCGAGGCTATGGCAAAATTTTTAGCTGACATCCTTAAATTTAAATCTGACCATGTATGAATGCATCTGTAAGCTCGATTTCATTTTGATTTTATCTCCAATATTTAATTTTTTTTTATATTCTGTGTATTTTTATTTGCAACTGTTATGCCATTAAAGGTTTGGTATGGTATATCTCACCCCAGAATTACTACTGACCCTCGGATTACACAGGTCAGTTTTCCTGGAGCTAATGGCTGGTGGACGCTCCTCAAACTCAATTGTCCCCAGGCTGCTCCCCCTGATCTCCAGGAATTTCCCAATTTGGAGTGACCACCCTTTTTTGGAAGGTTCTGACTATGCTGTGACCAGGGGTGAAATACTAGCAGGAGCTCCTTTGCATATTAGGCCACACACCCCTGTTGTAGCCAATCCTCCAAGAGCTTACAAGGCTCTTTTTGACTACATCAGGGGTGTGTGACCTAAAACGCAAAGGAGCTCCTGATTGTGACACCCCTGGCTGTGACAATACATAGCAAGCACATTATGATAGACCACCCACCCATGTGAAGAGTTTCTAAATGTTACTGGAGAAAGACCTCGGATCATACGCTGAACATGAGTCAGCAGTGTGATGCGGTGGCTAAAAAGGCAAATGCAATCTTGGGCTGTATCAACAGAAGTATAGTGTCCAGATCACGTGATGTGATGGTATCGCTTTACTCTGCTCTGGTAAGACCTCACCTGGAGTATTGTGTTCAGTTTTGGGCACCACATTTTAAGAAGGATATAGACAAGCTGGAATGGGTCCAGAGCAGGGCAACAAAGATGGTGAGGAGTCTGGAGACCAAGTCCTATGAGGAAAGGTTGAAGGAGCTGGGGATGTTTAGTCTGGAGAGGAGGCGGCTGAGTAATGATATGATCACCATCTTCAAGTACTTGAAGGGCTGTCATCTAGAGGATGGTGTGGAATTGTTTTCTGTAACCCCGGAAGGTAGGACCAGAACCAGTGGGTTGAAATTAAATCAAAAGAGTTTCCAGCTCAACATTAGGAAGAACTTCCTGACCATTAGAGTGATTCCTCAGTGGAACAGGCTTCCTTGGGAGGTGGTGGGCTCTCCTTCCTTGGAGGTTTTTAAACAGAGGCTAGATGGCCATCTGACAGCAATGAAGATCCTGTGAATTTAGGGGGGAGGTGTTTGTGAGTTACCTGCATTGTGCAGGGGGTTGGACTAGATGAGGTCCCTTCCAACGCTATGATTCTATGAAGAGTGACACCCCTGGCTGAGCCCTGAGCAACATCCCGCCCTGAGCCTGCTTCGGTGGGGAGGGCAGGATATAAATCAAATCAAATAAATAAATAAATAAAGAGTGAGAGAGGCGATTAGGGCTGATTCTGTCTCCTTTCTGAATCCCCGCAGCATATTCTGACATGTTCCCAGTGGATCTTGATTACTGGAATCTGAAATGGTATCCTGTCTCCTACTGAGATCAAACAGGACACTGATGGCCCCATTGCTATCCAAGATGACCAGCCTTTTCTCTGCCCCACCCAAGATGTTTGTCCCCCAAAGTCTTCCCATCTCAGCAGCATTGGGTTGCTGTACACAGATAATGGGGTGCATTTGGTCACAAGCTAAAAGGTAAAGGTAATCCCCTGCGCAAGCACCAGTTGTTTCTGACTCTGGGGTGACTTTGCATCACGTTTTCACGGCAGACTTTTTATGGAGTGGTTTGCCATTGCCTTCCCCAGTCATCTACACTTCCCCCCCCCCCACTCCAGCAGGCTGGGTACTCATTTTACTGACCTTGGAAGAATGGAAGGCTGAGTCAACCTTGAGCCAGCTACCTGAACCCAGCTTCCATCAGGATTGAACTCAGGTGGTCAGCAGAGCTTCAACTGCAGTACTGCAGCTTTACCACTCTGCGCCGCAGGCTTCTTGGTCACAAGCTAGGCTGGCCTAATCTGCACTATGCATTATAAATGGATACATTTGAGGAATATTCGCCTTATTTCAAGGTTTAACTGTCCCGACTTGGATAGTCCAGCCTAGGCCAATCTCATGAGATCTCAGAAGCTAAGTAGTGTCACCCCTGGTTAGTATTTGAATGGAAGACCTTCAAGGGTCACAACGCAGAGGCAGGCAATGGCTAACCACCTCTGAACATCTCTTGTCTTGAAAACCCTGCAGGGTCTCCATAAATCAGCTGTGACTTGATGCAAAAAAAAAGTCATCTAACATAAAATAAGACTTTTGCCTGGACCCCCTTCTTTCCCAGAGGTTCCTCAAAGCCCGCATGAAACTAGCAAGCAGAATCTCAATGCCATTTTCATTTGTCATCCACGGAACGCTGAATTCATTCCAGCGAGGGGAGTTTAATCTTTCTTTTTCTCTAATGAATGCGGAAGTCTCCTCCTCAAGAGCGCAGCAAATGAGACAAAGAATCCATAATTCCTCAACCAGATGTGGGCAGAATGTATATCTAAAGTGTCTGGCATCTATACTGGAAGAGTCACCACTTCCAAAGCGAATATCTCAAGAAGATGACACGTAGGAAAAAAAGCAAGAGAAGTGCTAATCATGGATGCCCGCAATGGCCAGTGCTTCCCATGATACCAAACGAAAGAATCCTAAGCCTTCAAGGACAATCATGCAAC
Source organism: Heteronotia binoei (assembly GCF_032191835.1). NCBI lineage: Eukaryota > Metazoa > Chordata > Lepidosauria > Squamata > Gekkonidae > Heteronotia > Heteronotia binoei. Next base: position 14,341,029 of record NC_083229.1, on the reverse strand, counting down.
TATCTAACCTTCACTGCCTGCTGAACAAAGGCACACTCTTCTGTATGTGTCTACCAGGCCAACCCTATAATCCTGCTATGAAAGAGGAGGAGATTGGATTTATACCCTGCCCTTCACTCAGAGTGGTTTATAATCTCCTTTCCCTTCCCCTCCCCACCACAGAAACCCTGTGAGGTAGGTGAGGCTGAGAGAGCTCTTTCCAGAACTGCTCTTGAGAGAGCAGCTCTTTCAAGAACTGTGACTGACCCAAGATCACTCAGCAGGTTCATGCGGAGGAGTGAGGAATCAAACCTGATTCTCCCAGGTTGGAATCTATACACAACCATTGCACTAAATTGGCTTTCAGTGTTGAGTTCTCTCTCCTTCAGGCCTAATGCTTAGGGTTCATATTTGCCCTCTTCATTTGGTAACCTCTAGGAGATTGTAGCTCTTGTCCACTAGTGCTCAACTGACTGGTGGATAGAAACTGGAGTCAAAGGAGGAACATGATCTTCGTGGGGAGAAAAAAAATGAAAAAAATAAGGCTTCGTTGACTTACAGGAAGTTCTTACCATAGACTTCTGAATTATTCCTAGAGCTACCTAGAAGTGATATGGGTGGCTCTAGTTATCACCAGAAACGCTATACTAATATTGCCATAGAGTTTCTACCACTTTCTAGAGCTACCCTTATCATTTCTGGATAGTCCTTGGAATCACCAGGAAGTCTATGGTCAGAACTTCTGGTAAGTGTAGGACTTTTTTTTTTTTCTCCTGACATCCTGGTTCCTCACTACCCTTTTAGTGGTTGCCAGGTGTTGTATAGCAACCCTACTAATGTTGTCAGAATCCTATGATCTCAAAACAATGTGCTCAACAGCATGGTCTCAAAACAATGTGCTCAACAATAGCTATGGAAGCAACACATAAATGGTCCCTGGAAATGCTACCATTCATTTGCCAGTTGTGACATTATGCATCGCCAACATCCTCATGTGGATACACCTTATTTATTTGCTTAAAGTTTCCTATGTCACTCTTTTCTGAAGTCTCAGAGTGGGTCACAAAGGAATTTAATAATAAAAAAAACCCCTTAAAAGTGTTAATTAAATCTACAATCTTGAACAATCACGAGGTAATAAAATTTTGCTTGTAGACATGCAATAATCTTTACTACTTTACCCGTAGTCAACAGGTCAGTGTATCAGGAAATTTACATTTTAATTCAGTAACCCCAGCTGGTTTTTAACAGAAATACCTCTTGGGGAGGGGGGGGGGAGAAAAGTCTTAAATCCTCTTCAGATAATTTAAGACTCAATGCATCCGCTGTGGATGCATCTACAGAGCTGGCATTTTAACAAAATGGATCGATTCCTTTTCAAAGCTTGTCCGATTGATAAAGAAGAGGGGACTGATGACAGGGTATGATAAGCATGGGATAAACAGGTTTAGATCATGTTGTGAGCCATAACAACATGACGTAAACCTGTACTTTCACACCCAATACATAAGCAAGTCGTTGGGCAAAGCCATTATTATTATTATTATTATTAGTTTATTTATATTCCGCCCATTCCCCCATAAGGGCTCGGAGCAGAGTACAACATAAATAGTAAAATCACAATAAAATCGCAGTAGCATGACAATAAAACCAATTACAATATTCAGTACGATAGAGTGGTCCAGATGGTGTAGCAGGACAGTATAGCAAATCAGCACAGTAAGGTAGTACAGTAGGGGAGGCCAACCGATCTGATAGATAGATGCTTGCCGCCTCACCCAAGAACCTGGCGGAACAGCTCCGTTTTACGGGCCCTACGAAAGGCTAGCAAGCCAGGTAGGGCCCTGATCTCCACAGGGTATGATAAGCATAGGTTAAACAGCCATATGTCTTCCTCTAACCGTGACATGGAGCTGGGGTCCCCAACATGGTCATTGTTGTGTATGTGGACTAATGAATATGATCAGGCGTGGGCAGCAGGATCCAACTCCCTGTTGTCTTGCTCCAATCATGGGCCCCCTGCTCATTTGAATGATCCAATGGGGTCCTAGCGCAGGAACCTTGAAGTGTATATCGTTGGCCCAGTTGAGGAGTCTTCTAGTTCAGCCGTTACCATGCTGTAACTAATAAAGAGAGCCATGATCACTGCAACTGTGTCTCCTCCTTGCATTTGAACCCACTATATTATAGTCATCACTGGTACCAAGGTGCCCGCTAACTCCTTTCTTGGTGCCTGCCAAGTGTTTCTAGGAAGTGAGCAGGGCAAGGTGGTTCTCCTGCCCAGAAGGGATTCTGATTGGTCACTGAAGATCTAATTGGTCTTGCAGATTAAAATAACACCACTTCAGGGGGGGGGGGGGGCATCTGCCACTACAATGTTGGCTTTATTCATGGCCTTTTTTTGGTAGAAAAAGCTCAGCAGGAACTCATTTGCATATTAGGCCACACTCTCCTGATGCCAATCCAGCCGAAACTGTGATCCTGCTCAAAAAAAGCCCTGGTTTTATTCTCCCTTCCATTCCTCTTTCCCGCTGTATTTTGGAATTACTCATTTTGTCCCTGAACTTGGGCTTCTCCTCTCTCTGTGTGTGGCTCGACCTTCCTTGGCGGCCATTTTGTGGTTGCTTCCACCACCCTGTGTCAGAATTCCAGAGGTGCTCACACAGACTCAAAAAGCCTTGGTCCAAAGGCAAGAAGGCTGAAGCTATAAGCTCCAGAGCTGCCTTGAGACTTGGCTTCTGAGGTCAGCTGCCTATAGCCATGCTTTTGCCAAGGAAAACCAGGACTGCACAGGGAAGGTATGACGTCTAGTCCAGGTAAGGTTCCCAAGTCCCCCGTGGAGAGTTTTCCCATAGAGTTTTCCCTCCCAAATCGCTAGAGTGTCCGGGAAAACCATAGAGTTTTCCCAGAAATGCCTAGAGCGGCTGGCGAGCAACGTCGCTGGCGCAGTGATATGGGAGCCAATGGGTTGGGAACCTCCAGGGTGGGAGAACCCCCACCTGGTCTCAAGTCTTGGCAGCCCTAAGTCTAGGTCCTATCAAAGCAGTTAGCCAGGACTGGGAGGATGCTTGCATGCGGAAACTCAGGATTCAGGACTTGCTATAGAAGAAGGATTCCACATATACAGTTTTGGAAACACTACACACCACACATCTATAGTGTGAAGGCCTGTGGTGTGCAGGGATTTTTCCCAACAGGCTATGCCACATCTTTGGTTTTGACTGATAGATTATATAATTCTCATACTGCGGTCTTATGCCAGCTTTCTGAACATAAGAACATCAGAAGAGCCTTGCCGGATCAGACCAGTGGTCCATCTAGTCCAGCATCCTGTCTCACACAGTGGCCAACTAGTTCCTCTGGAGGGCCAACCGCAGGGCATCGAGGCCAAGGCCTTCCCGGAGACGAACATCAGAAGAGTCCTGCTTGATCAGACCAATGGTCCATCTAGTCCAGCATCCTGTCTCACACAGTGGCCAACTAGTTCCTCTGGAGGGCCAACCGCAGGGCATCGAGGCCGAGGCCTTCTGAGACGAACATCAGAAGAGTCCTGCTGGATCAGACCAATGGTTCATCTAGTCCAGCATCCTGTCTCACACAGTGGCCAACTAGTTCCTCTGGAGGGCCAACCACAGGGCATCGAGGCCGAGGCCTTCCCCTGAGACGAACATCAGAAGAGTCCTGCTGGATCAGACCAATGGTCCATCTAGTCTAGCATCCTGTCTCACACAGTGGCCAACCAGTTCCTCTGGAGGGCCAACAGCAGGATATAGAAGCTGAAGCCTTCCCTTGACATGGCCTCTTGGCCTTGGTATTCAAAGGTTGAGGAAACAACAGCATGGAAAGGCCTCAGCCTCTATGCCCTGTTGTTGTCCCTCAGAGGAGCAGGCTGGCCACTGTGTGAGACAGGATGCTGCATTAATGGACCACTGGAATTTAGCTGCCTTGGAACTTAGCCAATTAAGAATTTTGGGGTATCATCTGATGAGAAGAAAAGCAGGAGGAGGAAGGAGGAGGAGGAAATTGGAGTCTCTGAGTGGCTTACAATCACCTTCCCTTCCTCTCCCCACAACAGACACCCTGTGAGATAAGTGGGGCTGAGAGAACTCAGAAGAAGAAGAAGAAGAAGAAGAAGAAGAAGACTGCAGATTTATACCCTGCCCTTCTCTTACAATTCCCTATATCTTCTCCCCCCACAACAGACACCCTGTGAGGTGGGCGGGGCTGAGAGGGCTCTCACAGCAGCTGCCCTTTCAAGGACAACTCCTATGAGAGCTATGGCTAGCCCAAGGCCATTCCAGCAGCTGCAAGCGGAGGAGTAGGGAATCAAACCCGGTTCTCCCAGATAAGGGTCCGCACACTTAACCACTACACCCAACTGAGAGAACTACTCTTGAGAGAACATCTGATTGCATGTGAAGGAGTGGGGAATCAAACACAGTTCTCCAGATTAGAGCCCTCTGCTCTTAACCACTGCACCAAACTGGTTCTCAAGGCTCAAATCTTATGTGCACTTTCTTGTGTCGTGTGAATAAATCCAGCGCAACTGGAGCTGGCAACAGGCTTACTGCAGGGTCAACTTGCATAGGATTGACTTTGAATATTTTATTTGCCACCAGCTCATTTCATGACCTAACAACTTAGCGAGTGTGTGAGTTTCAAAGGATCTCAGCTCACCAAATTCAGGCCAGTTCTAATCTTGAATTCCCCGCTGCTGTGTTTCTATTGCCCTGCTACAAACTCAGCCAAAATGCAATCATTATTAAATTTGAGTCATCAACGAGTCACAGATGCTTCCAGCTGCGCTCTTGATGGTTGTTTCATAATTTTGGATGGGTGTTTTATGTTTGTACTGTGCTGGACAATATGCGGCTATTGTGGATTGTCATTAGTGAGTCTCCTGGAGGTGATCCAGAGTCTGGGGGTCATTACAGTTTTATCCCACTGGCTAATTTTTCCTTGTCTCCGGATGAATTATTTTTTACCATTCATGTCAAGCTTGTTATTTCTCAAATTAAATCATCCATGAAATATATGCAGCTGAAAGTCAGCAGAGTTGGCTAAACAGTGAAGATCATGGCGGGTTCTTTGCCTTTTGCATCTATCGAAAGGAAATACTATTAACAAGAACTGAAACTGAAATACCCAAGTCTGAAACCCGAGTTTCACGCTATGTTTTGAGCCACCAAAGTTGGAGTGGATCCAACCACCCTCTAAGTAGTCTTCCTCCAACTTAAGTGCCCTTTCTTTCTGCTTAAGTGGAAGAGTTGAAGGAAGGCTCCTTAGATCGAAAGAATGACTTCAAATTTGAGCCAAAATGAAACTGCTCTTTTTTCCCTCAGTAATATAAAAGGCCTGGGAAGTTTCAGACAATCACCTTCCCTTTCTCTCATGTAAAGGAAGACCATTTCCTCATCAGCTCTCCTCTGTTAACAATGAATATTTGGATGGGAGACCTCCAAAAGAATACCAGGAATGCAACATGGAGGCAGGCAATGGCAAACCTGAACCACCTTGGAACATCTCCTGCCTTGTAAAAACCCTATGAGGTCACCCTAAGTCAGCAGTGACTCAAGGGAAGAAGAAGAAGAAGAAGAAGAAGAAGAAGAAGAAGAAGAAGAAGAAGAAGAAGAAGAAGAAGAAGAAGAAGAAGAAGAAGAAGAAGAAGAAGAAGAAGAAGAAGAAGAACTCTTGTCAGACATTAACTTAGCATTGCTGCGGAAGTGTGTACAGAATGAACAGGAGAGCCAGTTTGGTGTAGTGGTTAAGTGTGCGGACTCTTATCTGGGAGAACCGGGTTTGATTCCCTACTCCTCCACTTGCAGCTGCTGGAATGGCCTTGGGTCAGCCATAGCTCTCGCAGATCTGTCCTTCAAAGGTCAGCTTCTGGGAGAGCTCTCTCAGTTCCACCCACCTTGCAGGGTGTCTGTTATGGGGGAAGAAGATAAAGGAGATTGTTTACCGCTCTGAGACTCTGAGATTCGGAGTGGAGGGTGGGATATAATTCCAATACCATCATCAAGTTAAATGCATTCTCTTCAATATATACAGTTTGCGGAATCTTCTGAAAAGACAATGTATGAATTTTCAACCTTTTCATCCACCTACCAGACACAGATTAATTGGAGGTCTGCAAATGCATATTCCAGAGCTGTAATATATGTTCATTGCTCTTTTCAGGACCAAAAAAAAAAAAAAGGGTAATCAGGCACACCAGGTGGATCCCATTTCACACATTTGTCATATACATCCAGGCAAATACAATGATTGAACAAGACTGGACTTTCAAAAATTGGACTCTACCCATGGATGACGTAGATGACCCAAGCTAGCCCAATGTCATCAGATCTCAGAAGTTAATCAGGGTTGAACATATATGAAGGTGCCTTCTACTGAATCAGACCCTCAGTCCAGCTCTCCAGGGTCTCAAGCTGAGGTTTTTCACGCCTACTTGCCTGGACCCTTTTGAGTTGGAGATGCCGGGGACTGAGCCTGGGACTTCTGTTTACCAAGCAGATGCTCTACCACTGAGCCACCAGTGGGGCCAGGACACTAGAAGCCCTCCACTGTGCCCCTCCACGAGCTCCTAGAATACAGAACATCTCTGCCCCAGAGTTCCAACAATACACTGTGGCTAATAGCCACCTCTGTTTCTGTTTGTCTCCTCCCTGACCTGGATGGTCCAGGCTAGCCCAATCTCATCAGATCTCAGAAGCTAAGCAGGGTTGGGCCTGGCTGGTTTTTGGATGGGAGACCTCCAAGAAAGTTCAGGGCCTAGTTAGCATTGGGGCTAAGGTTGCCAAGTCCAATTCAAGAAATATCTGGGGACTTTGGAGGTGGAGCCAGGAGACTTTGGGGGTGGAGCCAAGATCAAGGCTGTGACAAGCATCATTGAACTCCAAAGGGAGTTCTGGCCCTCACATTTAAAGGGATGGCACACCTTTTCAATTCCTTCCTGCCATAGGAAATAATGAAGGATAGGGGCACCTTTTTGGGGGGCTCATAGAATTGGACCCCCTAGTCCAATCTTTTTGAAACTTGGGGGGTATTTTTGGGGAGAGGCACTAGATGCTATACTGAAAATTTGGTGCATCTACCCCAAAAAACAGCCCCCCCAGAGCCCCAGATACCCACGGACCAATTCCCCATGATTTTCTATGGGAATAAATCACCATAGGGAATAACAGAGTTCCCAGCAGACATTTCCCTCCCCTCCCCCCGCTTTCTGACGACCCTGAAGCGGGGGGGGGGGGCCTCCAAACCAGGGGATCCCCTGCCCCATCTGGGGATTGGCAACCCTAATTGGGGCTAGAGTCCTCTAAGGAAAAACTAGAGTTTTGATATGGAGGCAGGCCATGGGAAACCACCTCTGAAGATCTCTTGCCTTTGAAACCCTACAGAATAATCATAACAGCTGTGACTCGACAACAACAACAGAAAATGGAGTACACCATCAGTTCCCTATAGGAATGAATTAACTGCATTTGTGGTCTGTTTCCATGCCAGACGGAAATGATGCAATGAATCCCTGCCCAATCTCAACAGCGTGTGGATTTTCCTTGACATAAAACGATGCCATTTTCGGTATGAATCAATCTTGTATCCTTCCAGCTGCATGCTAAGTATAGGCGCCGAGCTATACTGTGATCCTCTGAGACAATTAAATAGCAAATCATTTCCTCGTGCTGATTTTGTAAGATGCTGGCGAGATGCTATTTAGTTATCAGATGACTTTGCTAAATTATTAACAGGGAAAACAGAACTGTCACAGTTAGCGCCTGTAACAGGGTTAGGAGCATGATGTGCTTTCTTGCTGTAAAGAAAATGCATTTTATACACTGAAGTTGTATTTAAAAGTCCTGTGCCCTGCCCAGTTCTTTAGGGGGGGGGAGTGGAATGTAACTCTAATATTCAGGGCTCTTTTTCTAGCAGGAGCTCCTCTGCATATTAGGCCATGCCCCCTGATGTAGCCAATCCTCCAAGAGCTTAGAGAGCTCTTAGTACAGGCCTACTGTAAGCTCCAGGACGATTGGCTACGTCAGGGGTGTGTGGCCTAATATGAAGAGGAGCTCCTGCTAGAAAAAGACCCCTGCCAATATTAATAATTCTAATTCAACCAAAAGTTTTGTTGGGTGGGAACTGAGGGGAGGGGTCAATGTAGCTTAGGCTGAATTAGATGTTGAGGATACATCAAGGGGGGATTGGATAAACATATGGAGCAGAGGTCCATCAGTGGCTATTAGCCACAGTGTATTGTTGGAACTTTGGGGCAGTGAGGTTCTGTATTCTTGGTGCTTGTGGGGGGGGGCACAGCGGGAGGTTTCTAGTGTCCTGGCCCCACTGATGGACCTCCTGATTAAGCTGGTTTTTTTGGCCACTGTGTGACACAAGAGTGTTGGACTGGATGGGCCATTGGCCTGATCCAACATGGTTTCTCTTATGTTCTCTTATGACCAGACTAGACAAGAAAGTCTAGGGTTACCATGCAGAGGGAGCCAATGGCAGATCACCTCTGTTTGTCTCCTCCCTGACCTGGATGGCCAGGCTAGCCCAATCTCATCAGATCTCAGAAGCTAAGCAGGGTTGGGCCTGGCTGGTATTTGGATGGGAGACCTCCAAGAAAGTCCAGGGCCTCTCCACAGAGGCAGACAATGGCTAACTGCCTCTGAACGTCTCTTCCTTGAGAACCCTATCGAGTCTTTGATGATTCCTAGAACTAATCCATGCCACTTCCATTTTTTAAAACCCAAAGTGATGCGATGCTGGAGCCAGTGTTATGCCCAACCCACCCCCCTTTTTAGTGGTGGTGGGATTTTAGCAGGAGCTCCTTTGCATATTAGGCCACACACCCCTGATGTAGCCAATCCTCCAAGAGCTTACAAGGTTCTTTTTTGTAAGCACTTGGAGGATTGACTACATTAGGGGAATGACGAGACGGTTTGAAGGCAACATGCTTTATGCGGTGGTACATTACAAGAGAGGGAGCACGCGGGCCGGGCCCCGCTTATATACATTCCCCGGAACTGCCCCCCAGTCTGACCAGTCCAATCCTGGCCAGTTAAACTTCCTGCCACAGATCTTGATGGGCGGGGCATCTAGCGAGCCACATCCGGGGACCCGTGGGTTTCCCCCTGGTCGCCTCTGTAGCGATCGCCATGCAGTACTTTAGCGGTTTCAAGACATAACAGGGGGGTGTGGGGCCTAATCAGTTCCGTAGGCTTGCAAAACCGCCCTCTTCCAACTAGCCTTTTAAGATGAACCTGGAATCAACATTAAGCCATCTTGTATCTACTGCGACTGTAGCACCTTTATACTTTTTTTTAGATTAATGATTTTAATGTTAACTTATATATTTGCATAATTTATATTGCTCTGTTTATTGATTGTATTACTTTTGTTTTATTGTTATACCATGATATTTTATATCATGCCTTGTAAGCCGCCCTGAGCCTGCTTTGGAGGGGGAGGGCAGGGTATAAATAAAAACTTATTATTATTATTATATTATTATTATTATTATTATTATTATTATTATTATTATTATTATTATTATTATTATTATTATTATTATTATTATTATTATATAAAAAGGAGCTCCTGTTTAAAACGCCACCCCCCTGGTTTGGAGTACCGGTTTAGTGCAATGGTTAAAAGCCAGTTTGCTGTAGTGGTTAAGAGTGGATGACTGTAATCTTGAGAACCGTGCTGCATTCCCCACTCCTTCACATGCAGCCAGCTGGATGGACAATTCTCTCAGAGTTCTCTCAGGCCCATCTGCCTCACAGGGGATCTATTGCAGGGAGAGGAAGGGAAGGAGATTATAACCTGCTCTGAAACTCCGAGTGAGGAACAGAATATAAACCCTCTTCCTCCTCTTCTTGCTACCATAGCCCCTCCTAGCAGCACTTGAGGTAGATAGTTCCATGGGACATAGTTGTCTAGATTCGGTAGCAGAGGTCTGAGGGCTGGATGATGGTTGAATCCTTGGGCATAAACAGACAGTCCGCCTCTGGACTGTCCCCTGAAATGAATGGAGGCTGCAGAAGAATGTGGGAGAACTGTTTCTGGGGGACTTGCAAAGGAGACCTTGCCAATGGATTGCCATCAGGAGGCCTCAACATGAGCGCTTCCTGGTGCATTACTATGCAGGAGAATCTCCTAGCGGATTGCCATCTTTCACCTCTTCCATTGGCAGCTCAGGCACTAACGTCCAAGATCATTGCCATATCCAGGCTTCTTCTTTCTCCCCCCCCCCTTTTTTTTTGTAGAAGGAACGCCTTTGCATATTAGGCCACACACCCCTGATGTAGCCAATCCTCCTGTAATAACAGACCTGTAAGTTCCAGGAGGATTGGCTACATCAGGGATGTGTGGCCTAATATGCAATGGAGTTCCTGCTACAAAAAAAAAAAAAAAAAAGCCCTGGGCATATCCTTTCACATGTCCCATTCTTCTCAGTGATGACTTGCACTGGAAATCTGCCGGGGTGGCTTCCCCATATTTCACACTGGAATACCAAGAATCTTGCACTTCTCTTATTCACTGTAGGGGGGACCCAAGGCAGGACCATTTCCTGGTGGGTTTCTTACCCAACCACCCTGTATTTAGGATTTTTTTTTCTAGAGTAGGCACTGGGAGATACTAATTTAATTAACAAATCATAAATAAGAGGAGGGAAGGGTCCAGAGACTAGGAGAGGGTATGCACCTGCTAGCATGGCCACTTGCACCTGCTAGCATGGCCTTGGGTCAGCCATAGCTCTGGCAGAGGTTGTCCTTGAAAGGGCAGCTGCTGTGAGAGCCCTCTCCAGCCCCCACCTACCTCACAGGGTGTCTGTTGGGGGGGGGGAGGAAGGTAAAGGAGATTGTGAGCCACTCTGAGACTCTTCGGAGTGGAGGCGGGGATATAAATCCAATATCTTCATCTACCTCACAGGGTGTCTGTTGGGGGGAAGGAAGGTAAAGGAGATTGTGAGCCGCTCTGAGACTCTTCAGAGTGGAGGGCAGGATATAAATCCAATATCTTCATCTACCTCACAGGGTGTCTGTTGTGGTGGGGGGGAAGGTAAAGGAGATTTTGAGCGCTCTGAGACTCTTCGGAGTGGAGGGCGGGATATAAATCCAATATCTTCTTCTTCTATGTCTGGCAGATTTGGGAGGGGGTGCTGCCCCCACGCCCCCCCCCCCCTAGTTATGAACCTGCTCCCCAGGCTTTTGGTCTGTAGTTGATGGTAGCTTATATTTTTACAGAACTGAAAGTTCTTGAAATGGTGCCCTGGAGATCGGGGAAGAAGGGGGTGGAAAATCCTTCCTGTAGAAAGAGGGGAAAAAAGGGGGGGGGGGAGAGATAGAAAAACAAATTTAAAACCACTGAAAGAATCACTATGGGAATAAGTAAAAACTGGAAACTTTTCTTTTTTATTGTCAGCCAGAGCAGCTATATTTCTTCCTCGCCATATATCACTTCTGTTGTCCGCGGGAAGACAACAATGCTGCCTGGTGATTTACTTTAGTTATCTATTTAATGTTACTCGCATACCCAATGCTGCCCATTAAACTAATTAGTAGCGCCTCTTCAGTATAATTAATAAGCAATAAAAAATACCGTTTCGGGGTGCTAAATTTTTAATGGCCTGCTATGTCTCCTGTGCGTTTTCAAAGGGTTTTCATGGCACTTAACAGATCCAGCTGTATAAGAAGCCTCAAAGATGTTACTCTTTACGATCGGCCGTCGACTAGTTCGGCTATTTTCTTTGCACGTTCTAAATTGTCATTCCAATAAAAAAAAAAGGCACAGCTAACATCTTTGGTGAAACTTGGTTTCATAAAGTTTGCTTGTCTATCCTAACCTGAGCAGTCCAGGGAAGCCCGATGTCAACAGATCTCAGAAGCTAAGCAGGGTCGATTTTGGCAAGTACTTGGATGGGAGACCTCCTTGGAATACCAAGTCATGAGGGAAGGGGCAGGCTTTATTCAGCCACCCTTCTGAATATCCTCCATGCCCCCAGTAGGGGTCAGTCACCAGAGGTCACCATGACTCCCAGGGCGCAGACCCACACATAGGGTGTTTTCACATGGTGATTGTCTGCAAGTGGATTTTGCCATTAGGGTTTGTAGAATCTTTCGGGATCAAGTGCCGTGTTCTATTGGAGAAAGTTTTCCTTCCAGACGTTTCGTTCTCAGCTGCGGAGAACATCCTCAGTGGCGTTGCAGCCAGAGCAGGCGCTCAAACCTTCTTGGCTGCTGTGCATTGAGTGGGGCCAGGGCTGCTGGAGAGCTGCTATTTGTAGGCTGGAGGGGGTGTGGTGAAAGGGCAATTGGTTTGTGGATGTGCCCATTGTTTGGTGGGGCTTCCTGGAAGGGTAGTGATAAGGAAACTGGCTGTTGAATGTGACCATTGTTCTGTGTTAATTGCTGGGAGGGTTGGAAGGGGTTTGAAGATAAGGAAGATGGTTGTTGACTGTGCTGATTGTTCTGTGGAATTTGCTGGTTGTTCTGAGACTTTCTGCAATTTATAGTCTGTAGGGTGTTTTGCAGAGCTGGGTACCAAGATTGGTGGATGAAAATGCCTTCTTCCTTTCTGTTAAAATTGTGCTGGTGTTTGTAAATCTCAATAGCTTCTCTGTTCTGGCGGGTATGATAATGTGAGACCGTAGAAAGGACTTCAGTTCTTTCAAAGTGGATGACGTGGTCTCCTTCTTGAAGTGCATGTTCAGCTACAGCTGATTTTTCTGGCTGAAACAAGAGACAATGTCTCTTGTGTTTGGTGAGACGGGTGTTGATACTGCATTGGGTAGTGCCAATGTAGACTGCACCACAGGAGCAGGGTATTTTGTAGACTCCAGGGGTTGAAAGTGGATCTCTCATATCTTTGGCCGAGCGCAGCATGTGGCGGATCTGTTGTGTGGGCTTGAAGACTGTGTCAACATTATGGCGTTTGAGAATTTTGCCAATGCGATCGGTGACAGATTTTATGTAGGGCAGGAAGGCTGTACCCACATTTGTGTGTGGCTCGGGATTTGGTGTGGATGGTCTCCTGGGATGGAGGGCTCTTCTAATTTCTTGTTGGGAGTATCCATTGGCCTGCAGTGACTGTTTGAGGTGGTGTAGTTCCTGTTGGAGTTGGCTTGGTTCACAGATGCGAGATGCACACCCCCTCCAGCCTACAAATAGCAGCTCTCCAGCAGCAGCTCTCCAGCAGCCCTGGCCCCACTCAATGCACAGCAGCCAAGAAGGTCTGAGCGCCTGCTCTGGCTGCAACACCACTGAGGATGTTCTCCGCAGCTGAGAACGAAACGTCTGGAAGGAAAACTTTCTCCAGTAGAACACGGCACTTGATCCCGAAAGATTCTACAAACCCTAATGAAGTTACCAGCCGTGAAAACCTGAAATCTTTGATTTTGCCATTCTTACACAGTAAAAATTCAGTTGCAAAGTGCACTATTTAGTGTGTGTGAATGCACCCACGCCTATACACAAACACACATGCATGCATACAAATGCACAAATGATGAATGTAGACTTGGACCCAAAACAGCTGGGGGAGTGAAAAGATCTCCCTCCCACCCCTTGGAAAATGGCTTCCCCTCCTTCTGCAGCCCTCAAAATTTCCTCACTGCTGATCTTATAGGGTCCTTTGTCCCATGGGTTTTTAATGGCTCCTGGTAATACAGTTCAATTCAGGATAAAAAGGTAAAGGTGCAAGCACCAGTCGTTTCCCACTCTGGGGTGATGTTGCATCACGATGTTCTCACGGCAGACTTTTTTATGGGGTGGTTTGCCGTTGCCTTCTCCAGTCATCTACACTTCCCCCCCCCAAGCAAGCTGGGTACTCATTTGATCGACCTCAGAAGGATGGAAGGCTGAGTCAACCTTGAGCTGGCTACCTGAACCCAGCTTCTGCCAGGATTGCCATTGCTTTCCCCAGTCATCTACACTTTCCCCCCAGCAAGCTGGGCACTTATTTGACTGACCTCGTAAGGATAGGGGAGGGACGGTGGCTCAGTGGTAGAGCATTTGCTTGGTAAGCAGAAGGTCCCAGGTTCAATCCCTGGCATCTCCAAAAAAGGGTCCAGGCAATAGCTTGAGACCCTGGAGAGCCACTGCCAGTCTGAGTAGACAATACTGACTTTGATGGACCAAGGGTCTGATTCAGTATAAGGCAGCTTCAGATGTCTCTTCAGATGGAAGGCTGAGTCAGCCTCGAGCCGGCTACCTGAACCCAGCTTCTGCCAGGATTGCCATTGCTTTCCCCAGTCATCTACACTTTCCCCCCCAGCAAGCTGGGCACTCATTTGACCGACCTCGGAAGGATGGAAGGCTGAGTCAACCTGGAGCCATCTACATGAACCCAACTTCCGCCGGAATCGAACTCAGGTTGTGACCAGAGAACTCGAAATGCAGTGCTGCAGCTTTACCATTCTGCACCCTAGGGCTACTTCGATTCAGGATTCTTATCTGAAATTACACATTTGCTACAGAAACTCAAAGCAACAGATCTTTGTCAAGTCCCAAGAATAGATGATGCCACGCTTGAAGCCAGCCTGCTCTCACCCAATAAAACGGGAGCTTTCACACACGCTAAGTAACGCAGTTTCAGTCCACTTCAGCAACCGTTTACAAGTGGATTTTCCCGTCTCACACGGTAAAATCCAGCTGCAAAAAAGATTGAACGTGTGTCATTTAGTGAGCGTGAAAACGGAGGAGGAGATACGCAGGGAGATGTAAAGAACTGCTGGATTCCTCCGTTTGACAAACTGTCTTCCTGTGCTAAATTAAGTCTGCTTTCTGGCATGAGGGTGAGCTGGAGAGAGAAGGGATTGACAGGGGCTGCAAGGAAAGGACAGGATAAGCCAGGAAATAAATAGACCGAGATTTAGGAAAAGGCATCTTTCAGCTGAGCCTGCCTGATAGAATTTGATGAATGCAACCGGCTTGGTCCCCCCCACCTCTTTTCTTTTGGTTTTAAAACCTAAAAAAGGCAGGATTTGACGGCATAGCCTTCATGGATAAATGGCTGTGCTGGAGAGATTTCACCCCAAGACGTAGATTTTTGTATTCTTTCTCATTTGGACCTTTCAGTTACAAGAAGAAGAAGGCGGATTGCTTTCCAATTGGAGGACAACCATGACGACATTTGAAAACAGCAACCACAACAGGCGGCAATAATAACATGGCCACTGTTAGATCCGATGAATGAATCATTCATATTTCTGTTTTGTGCAAGGGGGAAAAAAACACAATTCCTTTTCCAGTTCCATTTAGTGCTAGGAGAGGAAGAAAGATCCCCTACCAATCGTCTGGAGGGCTGAGAACCAGGCTTTCGGAGGAGGAATAAATTAAAATTGCCAACCAGGGCTGGCATGTCCATTGGGCAACCTTAGGCAGTCGCGTAGGGTGACGGTGCTGGGGGGCATCGGGTGATTTAAATAGTGCAGGAGGGCCCCAGAACAGCCACCGCCCTGTCTGCCAATGAAAGTTCTTACCGATCAGACTCTGTGTGCCAACTGTGGATGCATCCCATAGTGTTTGATGTGGATCTACCCAGCGAAGTCTGACAAACGACTCGGTGTAACAAAGTAGGAGTCAAGTGGTACCTTTAAGACCAACAAAGTTTTATTCAGAACGTAAGCTTTCGTGTGCTCTCTAAGCACACTTCATCAGGCAATAGGATGGAATGGCAAACAGTCCTATAGAGAGAGAGAGTGGGCAGTGAATTAGTATGCAAAATCATGGAAATGTTTGTTAGCAGATTAAAAGAAGCACAATTTGGGGTCTTTTAATCTGCTAACAAACATTTCCATGATTTTGCATACTAATTCACTGCCCCCTTTCTCTCTATTTAGGACTGCTTGCCATTCCATCCTGTTGTCTGACGAAGCGTGCTTCTAGCACACGAAAGCTGACATTCTGAATAAAACTTTGCTGGTCTTAAAGGTGCCACTTAACTCCTACTTTGTTCTATTGCTTCAGACCAACATGGCTGCCCACTTGGATCAAATGACTTGGTGATTGGTCAATCTGGGGGATATTAGTGATTGGTTGTTACAACGCATGCCAAACCTGCAGGAGTTTGAGCATCTCTACTCTGAGGTATCCCTGCTCTGGGGAGGGGGAGGCTGTGGCTGACTGGAAGAGCCTCTGCTTGCTGTGAAGAAGGATTCAAGTTCAGTCCCTGGAGTCTCCAGTTAAAGGACCAGGGCTTTTTTTGTAGCAGGAACTCCTTTGCATATTAGGCCACACACCCCTGATGTAGCCAATCCTCCAAGAGCTTACAGGGGTCTTAGTACAGGGCCTACTCTAAGCTTTTGGAGGATTGGCTACATCAAGGGTATTTGGCCTATTATGCAAAGTAATTTCTACCATAAGAAAAACCCTTGTGGGTAGGAGGTGATACAAACAACCAGGGCTTTCTTTGTAGCAGGAACTCCTTTGCATATTAGGCCACACACCCCTGATGTAGCCAATCCTCCTGGAACTTACAGTAAGCCCTGTACTAAGAGCTCTGTAAGCTCTTGGAATTGGCTACATCAGGAGTGTGTGACCTAATATCCAAAGGAGTTCCTGCTACAAAAAAAACCCCTGCGAATGACCTCAGCCTGAGATCCCGGAGAGCTAGTGCCAGTCTGAGTAGACAATACTGACTTTGATGGACCAAGAAACTAATTCATCTTCATGTGTGTATTCCATTCTAGACCCTGCACATCTCTTTCTTAGTTGCATTTGAGCGTGATCGCAATTCGGCATCAGGCATTCATCTACAGAGATGTTAGATCTCCTTCTTCTATCATGCTTGATAACAAACATGTTTTCTTCCCCAAGGGATAGTCTTGGTTCCCCCTCCCTTTTTGAATATATCCTTTTGTGCACCCTCTCCCCTCCTTCGGAGCATGAAAATGAGACTATTATTCAAATGACAATTCATCTTCTTGGATGATCAGAAGGGTGCTCGAAAGGAACAATGCAAAGGAAGGTGGTTCGGCTAGAGGTATTCGGCAACCGGAGGGTTCAGCCGCTCCTTTCACAAAGGGGTTGGAGAGGTCAGGTCTCTCCAGCTGCACTCATGAATCATTAGCATCTGAGAAATAATCACGAGTGACACAGCCTTGGGCGAGAGCAAATTGACTTCCAACAGGTAGTAGAATTTAAAAAAATATAGGAAAGGGAGCGGAAAAAAACGATCAGGGAAATGTCTCTAGTACTTCGCGGCGAGTAGAGTTTATTTCCCCTAGGTTTCTTCATAGATTGGGAGGGGGGAACTGCTCAACTCACCCAGGAATAGATGTGACATTTCTACCAAATGCAGAAAATGTTCGGCTGTTTCACAACTGAGGCTACAAGGGAAGTCAGGCATCTTCCTGCCACGGTGTCTCGATGTCTCTGCCCAGAAGCATATTTGCGCTGCTAGGTAATGGGAGGAGGGAGGGGCATATTTTGCTCCAAGAATTTTTACCTTGAGAGAAGCAGGGAAGATCATTGCAGAATGCCTGCCGGTGAGCTTTGAGGAAGGCCACTGCTGGAAATAGCACAGATGACTGAGCACGAAAGTTTTGGGATCCATTCCAGATAGTGGTGAGTTGAGCATAGTTTTCATGGGCTGGATCAAGGCAGGTTTTTAAATTCCGTCTCACCCAATTCCACTCCTTACTGTTGGCAGAGTCATCAACACAGCAAATGTACCCTACCTGATTAAAATGCTGATAAGGCTTTATTCAAGAACTAACATAATGAAGAGGAGAGAACGTGATAATGAAGAGGAGAGACAGAGATAGGGTCCTAGCTACATCATTAGCTGAGAAGGTGAGAGAGAATATGTCTGTGGTATTTCTGAGAGGAAGCGGAATATTGCCCCAAGAGTATCACTCTACAAACAAATGACACAACAGGAGAGAAGGGTGTTGACCTCAATATCCTATCGAATTGTCTTCTTGCTGCCCCCTGCAGGATCTTCTTCTCTTCTGATTTGTAAACCAGACATTGCTTATTCTGACACCTGCTACAATCCCATGTGACTTTTGACCATGCAGGTCCCAGTAAACTTTTGGAGTAGCCAACCAGAGATCCTCTTCCCTCTATTTCTTATGGGGAAAAGTTGGTTAGATCCAACCTTAGAGCCTATCCAGAGTCTCAGGTCTTCCCATGTAGAATTCCTGGGGCCCTTTTCCTGGTCTCCATCACCTTTTCAAGTAAATTGGCAAGATTTGTATAAGAGTGAGAGGGATCCCCGAAAACACTGCAGCAAAGGCCAAACATGATGATGACAATGGTGCTGCTGATGATAATGATGGTGGTGGTGGTGGTGGTCCAGGCTGAAAGCTGAAGATGGGCCCAAGGTCACCCAATAAACTTGTATGGTTAGAAGTGTGGATTCAGACCCAGATCACCCACAGCGTCCTATTCTGCCAGTATCCACAGCACCATACTAGCTTTTCACTGTTCAGAAACCTCAGTTTCTTTTTTGATCCACCTTTGTTTTTATGTTGACCAGGTGTGGAATTCTAGCAGAAGCTCCTTTGCATGTTAGGCCACACACCCCTGATGTAGCCAATCCTCCAAGAGCTTACAAGGCTCTTTTTTGTAAGCTCTTGGAGGACTGGCTACATCAGGGGTGTGTGGCCTAATATGCAAAGAAGCTCCTGCTAGAATTCTACTCCTGAGGTTGACATTTTCCCATTACGCAATTCTTACTGTTATTTTTGCACCGATTTCATGCCAATGGCATGCAAATAATATTTTTAAAGCATTTTTTAAAAAGGAATGGTTTGGGAACGCTAGCATGGAAAATGTGCAAAAAGGAAAGACTCAGGCGAAACATTTTGTGGGAAAGAGGGGAAACCAAAGCAGGGCGTATCCATACTTTTAAGTTACACAGGTGACTACTAATAGATTACTGAGCATTCTGAACTAGTGTACAACTGTCTTCCAGACAGCTTCCAGAAGAAGATAACTCAACTAAGGAATAATTCTGAGCACAGATTGCCAAGAGAGACGCTCTCGTCATCTGTGAATGCAAAGCAATTACCGCCTTGCTTGTAGGCCTCATCTTTTATTTAAAAAATATAAACTTGTGATTTTTATTCAATCATTTGCTAATGTTGTTTGTAATTTCTACTCATACACACCTTCCTTTCCACCTCCCCCCGCCCCTCTCTCAGACTAAACAGTAAGGCAGATTCAATTACATGAGCCTCAATAATTTAAGACATACTGAAGAATGAGATAAAAATTTGATAAGCAGCAACTAAGCATAGCGCAGTGAGACACCGGGACTTTTCTCGAAATTCAGCTTCTGTTTGCCCCCGAGCGGGTTTGTTAGATTAAAAATAATGTTTATGCATTTCCCAAAATTGAATTTCCCCTACTTCTTTGATTTTTTTTTTTTTTGGTTATGCTCCAATTTGCTTCTGTAATGAACTCTGTTCTATGGAAGTATTTTCTTCGCTGCCCTTTCACCTCCAGCACTTTTAAGCTTATAATGGAAGGATCCACATCAGCAAAAAACCCCCAACAATTTTGCCAGTTGGGATGGAGTAATACCCAACCGGAGCTTGAGCATTTTTGTGTGATGCCCTAATGCAAGAATTGGATAGAGACCAGCTCTGGGATGAAGTGCATTGCATTTCGACTTCCACCTGCTTCTGCTTTATGCCTTCATGTCCACTAAACAGAAGGAAATGTGTGAGGGAATCGTCCCTGCACTCTCCTTGTCTACTAGTTGTGTCTTCCACTTGGCCCTTCCTGGCTCCCGTAGCTGCAGATCAGAAGGGGAGGGACTTTGTGCTTGTAGGAATTCCAGCCTCCAGGTAGTTCCTGGGGATTTCCAGGAATTAGAACTCATCTCCAGTCTATAGAGGTCACTTCCCCTGGATAAAATGGATGTTTTGGTGGGCAGACTCTACGTAGGCTTCCCAACCCCTCCCCCCCCACCCTGCCAGGGGACCCCTGGATTAGCAGCCTAAACCCCCGCTCTCTAAAAATCTGATAGCGGGGGTAGGGGGTGGGGGGGTGGAATGGCACCATGTCTCTTTCCCTGCCTGGCTTCAGGCTTCTCCCTTCCTCCAAGTCACAAAGACCCGCCCACCGCTGGCCTGCTATTTGCTCCAGTCTGGCCTCCCTTCGCGAGGTGCATGCTGGGACTTGTAGTCCTTGCATCCTCTCCGGCTGCTGGGTGGCGTCTCCTTGGAGAGTCTGGACCATGTGCGTTTCTACCTCTGGAGGCTTCAGTCGCTGATTGAAAGGCTTCCTCTTGGGATGGTGTGTCTGTGTTACTTTGAAGAAGTTGGCAGCATCCCCTTCAGAGTCGCCAGAAATGGGGGGGGGGGACACGTCTGCTGAGCATTATTCTTTATGTGGAGATTGATTCTCATAGGGTATAATAGGGAATTGACATGGAGGTTTCGGGGGGCTCTGGGGGAGCTGTTTTTTGAGGTAGAGGCACCAGATTTTCAGTATAGTATCTAGTGACTCGCCCCAAAGTATCTCCCAAGTTTCAAAACTATTGGACCAGGGGGTCCCATTCTATGAGCCCCAAAAGAAGGTGCCCCTATCCTTCATTATTTCCTATGGAAGGAAGACATTTAAAAAGGTGTGCGGTTCCTTTAAATGTGATGGCCAGAACTCCCTTGGAGTTCAATTATGCTTGTCACACCCTTATTCCTGGCTCCGCCCCGATGTCTCCTGGCTCAACCCCCAAAGTCTCCTGGCTCCACCCCCAAAGTCCCCAGATATTTCTTGAATTGGACTTGGCAACCCTAATTCTACGGCATAGCACCCTTCTGAGGTCGTCATCCTTTTCAGGCTTCGTTTCTGAATCTCCAAGAGCTTCCCAACCTGGATCTGGCAACCCCACCTCCCCTCTTGGTAGTTGGGGGGACCTGACAACTCTAGCTGCCACCTGGGTCCTCCCCTTGTTGTCAGTACCTGCCCTGCACTGATGAAAGTGGGTGGTCAGATGCTTCCTCTTTGACTGCTGATTTGATCCCTTTGAAAAGGAAACTAGAAATCATATACAAATAAGCATTGATCCAGATTAGAGAGTTCCATCTATGCCTTGTGGCTAATAGCCGCTGATGGACCACTGCTTCATATGGTGCAAAATGCTAAAAGAGTTAGAACTCTCCAAAGAAGCCATTTTCTCCAGGGAAACTGGTATATGTCATCAGGAGATCAGCTGTAATTCCTGGAGATCTCCAGTCCCACCTGGTAACCCTAAAGGAAAGGGTTAAACACCTCTTGTGCAGTGACACTTTCCCAATCTTCAAACCAGCCACCTGGCATTACAAAAAATCTGGCAGATCCTAATCATAGATTGTGCTTCTTAGCCCTGGGGAAGGACTGTGGCTCAGTGGTAGAGCATCTGCTTGGCATACAAAAGGTCTCAGGTTCTTCAATCCCTGGCCTCTCCAGCTGAAGGGAACAAGAGATGTGAAAGACATAAGAAGACACCTGCTGGATCAGACCAATGATCCATCTAGTCCACTATCCTGTCTCATGCAGTGGCCCCAAACCAAACAGAGGAAGTCGTGGCAAAGGTACACCAATAGCAAAAAGCAAAAAAGCTCATGGCCCAAATTGCTAGACAAAAATACCACAATTTATGAAGACCAATTCTGAAAAAAAAATGTCACAATCTTATGACACCCATTGCAGCGGCTGACAAGTTTCTTTGGTGGTTCAACAACAGGGCGTCAAGGCTGAGGTCTTCTCAAGATAAGAACATAAGAGAAGCCATGTTGGATCAGGCCAATGGTCCATCCAGTCCAACACTCTGTGTTACAGAAGAACATAAGAGAAGCCATATTGGATCAGGCCAATGGCCCATCCAGTCCAACACTCTGTGTCACAGAAGAACATAAGAGAAGCCATGTTGGATCAGGCCAATGGTCCATCCAGTCCAACACTCTGTGTCACAGAAGAACATAAGAGAAGCCATGTTGGATCAGGCCAATGGTCCATCCAGTCCAACACTCTGTGTCACACAGTGGCTAAAAAAACCAAGCGCCATCAGGAGGTCCACCAGTGGGGCTAGAAGCCCTCCCACGGTGCCCCCCAAGCACCAAGAATACAAAGCATCACTGCCCCAGAAAGAGAGTTCCATCAATACCCTGTGGCTAATAGCCACTGATGGACCTCTGCTACATATGCTGGCCCTGGGATTGTTCAGCCTCTGAACATGAAGGTTCTGTTTAGTCACCTTGGATAGTAGACACCATCATCCGTGAATCTCTCTAATCCCCTTTAAAGCTGTCTATGCCTGTGACCATCGCTACATCCTCTGGCAGTAAATTCCACATTTTAATCACTCTTGAAGTAAAGAGTCCATCCTTTTAGTCCATCCTGAATCTCTGATCTCTGTCTGAGACCCCAGAGGGCTGCTACCGGGCCTTGAACTCAGCAAGAGCTCAGAGGAGCTTAGCTCCTGAACCTTTCTGATATGCCCTCCTCCCCACCTACCTACCTTGTCCATTGAGTAGTAGGTGCAGCTGCATAACAATCCCTGGATTAGGAGAGCAGGCAGCCAGCCAGCCAGTCACCAGGAACTTTGCCACACGCCCAGCAGCCCTCATTAACCCCTGGAGAAGTCCGTGCCACCTTTTCTTCATTTTATGTGATTTTGGGCAGCAGGTGGCTTGCTAGCCCTTTGATTGTGTGTGTGTGTTGGGGGGTGTTCAAGTATAGCCCCAGGTGAACAAGGCCTGCTTGGGCTGGCTGGATCTCTAGCCATCCCAAGCAGGCCTCGCTCGCCTGGGGCTCACCATTCTTGTGTTGGTTTGCTTTTTGTTGATGGGGAGTGGTGGCATATGCTAATGAGTTATGCTAATGAGCTCCACCCCCTTTTTTCCTCCAAAAATGACCCCTGTCTACTGCCATTCTGAATAGATAACATTGACGTTGATAGAGCAATGGTTAGATTCAGTATAAGGCAGCTTCATGCGTAATGGGACAAATTGTCTCACGGGCTGCCCAATGCTGCATACAACGATATCAAAGCCATACTCTTGAATTGGAGATGGATTTGTGTGAGCTGGAAATAACATTGTGGGAGAGGAAACATGAGTCAGAACAGTAAAAAAAAATCCACCCTCTTTCGTGCCTCTCGACTTTAATGAAGGCAGTAAAATGATAGAAACTCAAAACAGGTTGCCTCATTTGTCATTAGGACTGGCATTGATGGCAAAGTCCCGTCTCTAATTGTCAGATTTATGGAACCCGAAATGGCAAGAGTAGACTGGTAGGGAACAAAAAAAAAAAATTGAAAGCAAAAGAAAGAAACATCAATATTGTTATCACTGATTGTGGTGTAGTGTCTGATTAAGAGGCGAGGGGTAATAAATCAAGAACAAACCCGGACACTTCTGAAGGGCAAGAGGGGGGGGGGAGGGAAAGGATGACTTGCAAATAATCTTCCCCTAGATATTGTTAAAAAAAATGTCTCCCGTCAAGAGAGGGTTTTTTAAAAACTCGCACCGTAGGCACCTAGCTTACAAATGACCTGTTTACTGTCCGTATTTATGACAATTCAGAAAGTCTGGCAATAGAATCCTGATTGCAGCTTCTTGGCTCTGCCTCCAGGACTTATCTCATAATACCCCGAGTGCTAAAACCAGGACTTTTTTTTTTGTAGCAGGATCTCCTTTGCACAGAGGGCAGTGGCGTTGCAGTTGCAGAGTTTTCTGGATGACGCTTCCACCTTAGATCCATACCAGTCCGGCTTTCACACGGGCCATGGGACGGAGACAGTGCTTGTCGCCCTCATGGATGATCTCCAGCGGCATCTGGATCGAGGTGGTTCGGTGGTACTGTTGTTGTTAGACCTATCGGCTGCGTTCGATATGGTCGACCACCAGTTGCTGAACAGCCGCCTCGCCGATGCAGGGATTCAGGGGCTGGCCTTGCAGTGGCTTTCTTCTTTCCTTGAGGGTTGGGGACAAAGGGTGGCGATTGGGGGAGAACTATCCCAGAGACACCTACTTAACTGTGGGGTGCCTCATGGGGCAGTGTTCTCCCCAATGTTGTTTAACATCTACATGCGCCCCCTTGCCCAGATTGCCCAGAGATATGGGCTGGGTTGTCACCAGTATGCTGATGACACCCAGCTCTATCTATTGATGGACGGCCAGACTGACGATGTCCCTGCAAATCTGGACCTGCGTTGCAAGCTGTGGCAGGTTGGCTTAGGCTGAGTAGGCTGAAGTTAAATCCAGCGAAGACAGAGGTCCTTTGCCTGGGTCGGGGCGGTCTGGGAGGGGAAATCTCCCTACCAGCCTTTGATGGTGCGTCACTGGAAGCAGTGTGCAGGGTCAAGAGCTTGGGGGTGCTACTGGAGTCTTCCCTGACAATGGAGGCATAGATAGCAGCCACTGCTAAATCTGCCTTTTTTCATCTTAGGCAGGCGAGGCAGTTGGCTCCCTTCCTGGAGCGTGGCGACCTGGCAACAGTAATCCATGCAACGGTCACCTCAAGGTTAGACTACTGTAATGCCCTCTACATGGGGCTGCCCTTGTGCCGAACTCGGAAACTGCAGCTAGTGCAGAACGCGGCAGCCAGGCTGTTAATGGGACCCCCTAGGTGGGAACATGTACAGCCTAGGCTTCGGGAACTGCACTGGCTGCCAATTGTGTACTGAGTTCGTTACAAGGTGCTAGTTATTACCTTTAAAGCCCTATATGGCCGAGGACCTGCCTACCTTAGGGACCGTCTCTCCCGAAATGTTCCCCAGAGAGTACTGAGATCTAGTTCACAACATCTGCTGAAAATCCCTGGGCCAAAGGAGGCCAAACTAAAAGCGACAAGGGAGCGGGCCTTCTCAATAACAGCACCCCAGTGGTGGAACCAGCTGCCAGAGGAGGTGCGGGCTCTGCGGAACCTTAATCAGTTCTGTAGGGCTTGCAAAACCATCCTCTTCCAGCTGGCTTTTTAAGGTGGAACCATTACATCAACATCAAAACTATGTTTATACGCACATCAAGACTGAAGCACCATATTATGTTATATTGTGGTTTTTAAATTATTAATTTAAACGCTGTTTTATATGTAATTGTATTTTAACTGTTACCGCTTTGCATTTTATTGTTGTATCACAGTACGAAGTACTATGTCTTGTAAGCCACCCTGAGCCTGCTTCGGCGGGGAGGGCGGGGTATAAATTAAAAAAAAAATACTTATTTATTTAAAATTTATTAGGCCACACACCCCTGATGTAGCCAATCCACCTTACAGTAGGCCCTGAACTAAGAGCCCTGTAAGCTCTTGGAGGATTGGCTACATCAGGGGGGTGTGGCAATGGCAAACGACCCCATAACAAAAGTCTGCCAAGAAAACGTTGTGATGTGACGTCACCCCATGGATCAGTAATGACTTGGTGCTTGCACAGGGGACTACCTTTACCTTTTAATAGATGGAATACTATGTCTGGGGCAGTGATGCTCTGCATTCTTGGTGTTTGGGGTGGGAGACAACAGTGGGAGGGCTTTGGGCATTCTATTCCTGCTGGTGGACCTCCTGATGGCACCTGGGTTTTGGCCACTGTGTGTGTCACACAGCGTCAGACTGGATGGGCCATTGACCTGATCCAACATGACTTCTCTTCTATAATAATAATATAAATCACATATTACAATTATCTTGTTTTCTGAGTCTAGTGCCACCCTAACATCTATCTTATCCAACGTCTGCCCCATTTTGTTTTGTAATTAACTTAATTCCGGATTATTTTCTTGATATTATGAAAAACTGGAAGAGTGAAGTCCCAAAATAGCCTATTAGGAATAAAGCTTTTAAGGAGAATAATTAGGAATTGAAATTGGCAATGGTATAAATTGAGTCATCATCAGTAGCTTGTAAGGAAACGATCTGACATGAAAGAAAATTGCTGCTAATTTGATTCTTTCTCAGCATTATTCCCTTCAAAACAAACAGGTTTCGTGGTTTAAAAAATGACATAAAAGGAACTCATTTCCATAAGCTTTTAAGACCGATCTGGTTTTTGATTGTTTGTTTGTTTTACCAAAAAAAAAAAAAAAAGGAGGGGGGATCAGGAGAGAGTTGCTCGCGAGTGATCTAGCTTTAATCCCTTTTATGTAAAACAGATATGGACATATCTGCTTTGCATAGGAATTTTCACAGATTAATTCAGGAATGGGCTATTTTTGGCTGGGATGAGACGAAATGCCTTTGATCTCCCACTTCTGATGCGAAACCTACATCATGGCTGTCGCAGAGAAACAGCCCAAACAGTTAACAGGTTGACTGCATTTATGTGGCCCAGCAATGAAAAGGGAACTTGATGTGCAAGAAGATGCACGTTTAAACCTATTGCAGTAACATGATGCATGGGAAGAAGAAGAAGAAGAAGAAGACTGCAGATTTATACCCCGCCCTTCTCTCTGAATCAGAGACACAGAGCAGCTTACAATCTCCTATATCTTCTCTCCCCACAGCAGACACGCTGTGAGGTGGGTGGGGCTGAGAGGGCTCCCAAAGCAGCTGCCCTTTCAAGGACAACTCCTACAATATTTATGACTGACCCAAGGCCTTCCCAGCAGGTGCAAGTGGAGGAGTGGGGAATCAAACCCTATTCTTCCAGATAAGAGTCCGCAAGCTTAACCGCTACACCAAACTGGCTCTCAAAGTGCTGTCAACAAGGATTCAGATCTGCATTGCAAAATGCAATGTCCATGGGCAGGGTTTCATGATATGTATCTTGATGTGCACCGATAATTTAGAATCATAGAAGGGGCCATACAGGCCAACTTGTTCGACCCCTTGCTCAATTCAGGATCAGTCTACATTCCATTTAAATGCCGTATGAAGACAGACTGATTTTTCAAACTTATTGGTATCTTTTGCAAGGCATAAGTGCTCGAGGCAACAGAGAAGCCATTTACAGTCATTACACTATAAAAAAGCTATCAATAATCACAGCAGTAAAACACAATGAACAAGACAAATCAGTTTGGGATTTTTCTCCTAGTCAAATTGGAAGGGGATTCTGGAGGTTTTTGCCATCTTCTGGGCATGGAGCAGGGGGTCACTGGGAATGTTTGTGTGTGTGGGGGGGGGAGGTATTAGTGAGTGTCCTGCATTGTGCAAGAGGTTAGACTAGATGACCCTGGTGGTCCCTTCTAACTCTATGATTCCATGAGGTCTCTCAAGGGATGGAATTCTGCAAAATAAGTGGTAATATCGAAATGTCATTGCTCTCTGCCCACTCCGAGCTGACCACAGATTGCGAAGCAAAGATCTTCCTGAACGGGACAATCCGTTTATGTTTATCAACAGAAGTATAGTGTCCAGATCACGTGAAGTGATGGTATCGCTTTACTCTGCTCTGGTAAGACCTCACCTGGAGTATTGTGTTCACTTTTGAGCACCACATTTTAAGAAGGATCTAGACAAGCTGGAACGGGTCCAGAGGAGGGCGACAAAGATGGCGAGGGGTCTGGAGACCAAGTCCTATAAGGAAAGGCTGAAGGAGCTGGGCATGTTTAGCCTGGAGAGGAGACGGCTGAGAGGTGCTATGATAACCATCTTCAAGTACTTGAAGAGTTGTCATATAGAGGATGGCGTGGAATTGTTTTCTGTCACCCTGGAAGGTAGGACCAGAACCAATGCGCTGAAATTAAATCAAAAGAGTTTGCGGCTCAACATTAGGAAGAACTTCCTGACCGTTAGAGCGATTCCTCAGTGGAACAGGCTTCCTCGGGAGGTGGTGGGCTCTCCTTCCTTGGAGGTTTTTAAAGAGAGGCTAGATGGTCATCTGACAGCAATGAAGATCCTGTGAATTTAGGGGGAGGTATTTGTGAGTTTCCTGCATTGTGCAGGGGGTTGGACTAGATGACCCTGGAGGTGCCTTCCAACGCTATGATTCTATGGTTTTGCTTATATATGGCATCTCCATGCAGTTTGTTTTGTGGCGGTGAGAACTTCCTTGGAAACAGGTTCGGCAATTTTCCACAGCTGTGATCACTTAGGAGTGATCTCTGATATCCTGGCCCTACTTCCATTCTGTTTGAGGATTGTGAGGCACTCCAAAGGGATCTGTTGAGGCTGGGTGAGTGGGCGTCAACATGGCAGATGAGGTTCAATGCGGCCAAGTGCAAAGTAATGCACATTGGGGCCAAGAATCCCAGCTACAGATACAAGTTGACGGGGTGTGAACTAGCAGAGACTGACCAAGAGAGAGATCTTGGGGTCGTGGTAGATAACTCACTGAAAATGTCAAGACAGTGTGCGATTGCAATAAAAAAAGCCAAAAGCCATGCTGGGAATTATTAGGAAGGGAATTGAAAACAAATCAACCAGTATCATAATGCCCCTGTATAAATCGATGGTGCGGTCTCCTTTGGAGTACTGTGTGCAATTCTGGTCGCTGCACCACAAAAAGGATATTATAGCACTGGAAAAAGTCCAGAAAAGGGCAACTAGAATGATTAAAGGTTTGGAACACTTTCCCTATGAAGAAAGGTTAAAATGCTTGGGGCTCTGCGGGGTGACATGATAGAGGTTTACAAGATTATGGGATGGAGAAAGCAGAGAAAGAAGTCCTTTTCTCCCTTTCTCACAATACAAGAACTCGTGGGCATTCGATGAAATTGCTGAGCAGTCAGGTTAAAATGGATAAAAGGAAGTACTTCTTCACCCAAAGGGTGATTAACATGTGGAATTCACTGCCACAGGAGGTGGTGGCGGCTACAAGCATAGCCAGCTTCAAGAGGGGGTTAGATAAAAATATGGAGCAGAGGTCCATCAGTGGCTATTAGCCACAGCATGTTTGTGTGTATATATAATTTATTTATTTATTTTTTGGCCACTGTGTGGCATAGAGTGTTGGACTGGATGGGCCATTGGCCTCATCCAACATGGCTTCACTTATGTTCTTATGTTTGAGCAGCATGCCAAACAGTTTTACAGATGCACAGTGGTTACGGTGACGGAGTTTCATTTCCTTCCGACGTGCCTATTTATTTGTAAGATTTGTAGCCCACCTCTCCAGACCTGCTCAATGAAGCAGGTCGCTAAAACTGTTGAAAGAGAATCAAACCATAGCATTAAAACTATGAAAAATCATACCAAAACAACATACCAATCAATAACATTACTAAGAAAAGTAATGCCAGTAAAAATTAGTCAATAGAAGCTGTCTGAAAACTACAATAATCTTTATAAAACAGGTCTCGGATTAACTGCTGCTAAAAAAGTGGAAGCTCTTAGTGAAAAGCCTGGAATAAAAGAAATGCATTGGCTTGACACCTAGAAGAGAGCAATATGAGATCCAGGCAAGCCTCAAAGGGGAAATTATTCCAAAGGTGGTGTGCCACCACTGAAAAGGCCCTGCCTCTGGTCACCACTCCCCCTACCTCTTCATGTGAGGGTACAGAGATCAGTACTCACGAAGAAGATGATGAAGAAAAAGACAACATTGGATTTATATTCTGCCCTCCACTCAACAGTCTCAAAGCAGCTCACAATCTCCTTTATCTTCCTCTCCCACAACAAGCACCCTGTGAGGTGGGTGCAGCTGAGAGGGCTCCCTCTGCGACAACCTCTGCGAGAGCTCACAATCTCCTTTATCTTCCTCTCCCACAACAAGCACCCTGTGAGGTGGGTGCAGCTGAGAGGGCTCCCTCAAGGACAACCTCTGCGAGAGCTATGGCTGACCCAAGGCCATTCCAGCAGCTACAAGTGGAGGAGTGGGAATCAAACCTGGCTCTCCCAGGTAAGAGTCCGCACACTTAACCACTACACTAAACTGTCTCTCTCTAAGAGGAGCTTAGCTGGTAGGCTGGATAATATGGGAGGAGGTGGTCCTTCAAATACCTCAGCCTCTAGCCATTTAGGGCCTTACAGATAATAATCAGCACTTCTAACTGAGAGCCAGTGTGGTGCAGTGGTTATGAGTGGTGGACTCTAAACTGGGGACCCAGGTTTTATTCCTCACTTCTCCACATGAAGCCAATTGGGTGATCTAGGGTCAGTCACAGTTCTTTCAGAACTCTCTCAGCCCCACCTGTTGTGCCCATTGTGGGGAGAGGAAGGGAAGGCAATTGTAAACACCTCCGAGACTCTTTTGGGTAGTGAAGAGTGGAATATAAAAAACAACTCTTCGTCCTCATCCTCTTCTTCTTCTTCAGATTAGAGTCTGCCACTCTTAACTACAACGCCAAGCTGGCTCTTGCCATCTTTGGACCATCTCCTAGCCCATTAAGAGTACTCATCATGCTCGATTCATGTGTGATGTATCTGGCCTCTCTGTCACTAAGAACCAGGGAACTCCAGGGAATTCGCAAGAAAACTTTACATCCGTCACTCAGTCAGTTCTGTACGTTTGGGCTCCCACACAAGTCTACTTCCTGCCTAGGAGTGTACCGACGCATATCAATTATGCATTTATGTACATTTCAGATGTCAGGGAATAATAGAAGAGCAGAAGACGGCAATGAATGTTGTTTGCTCCCTTTACGTGGTCTTCCTACGGGAGGCAATCAGAACCAATAATAATTGCACATATTATACAGAGTGACATCCAAGCTGGTGTCTGTGCATCTAGATGTTGTTAAACGCACAGCCTCAGTTGCTGGTTACATGAAATTGTGAATGTGCGGGCATCTCCTAAACAATTTTGCTGGTGCAACTTCACAGGTCTTGAGACGGAAGGCCCAGGCTAACTCAATCTCATCAGAGCTTGGAAGCGAGGCAGAGTCAGCCCTGGCTAGTACTTGGGTGGGAGACCACCAAAGAAGCCCATGAT
This sequence comes from Heteronotia binoei, assembly GCF_032191835.1. Taxonomy (NCBI): domain Eukaryota; kingdom Metazoa; phylum Chordata; class Lepidosauria; order Squamata; family Gekkonidae; genus Heteronotia; species Heteronotia binoei. The sequence goes on along the minus strand of NC_083229.1, from coordinate 14,310,303 downwards.
CACTATGTAGAGGCAGGTCATGGCAAAACACCTGTGAAGAAGAAGAAGACGAAATGGGATTTATATCCTGCCTTATGCTCTGAATCTCAGAGCGGTCACAATCTCCTTTACCTTCCTTTCCACACACACACAGCAGACATCCTGTGAGGTAGGTGGGGCTCAGAGAGCTCTTACAGCAGCTGCCCTTTCAAGGACAACTCCTGTGAAACCTGTCATGGGTGCTGGGGACCCTGCAGAAGAAGCTGAGCCTGCAGAAGAAACTGTACCCCTGCCACCTGCACTCGTGCCCCTGCCGCCTACTGGGGAAGATCCAAGCCCCCCGGCCTCGCCCTCTCGGGTGGCTCGTGTACGTGACCGCCTGCGTCAGGATCTCAGGGACTGCCCCTGGACTTCGCCTGACCCAGCCCCAGCACGTGACAAAACCTATGGCTGACCCAAGGCCATTCTAGCAGGTCCAAGTGGGGGAGTGGGGAATCAAACTCGGTTCTCTCAGATAAGAGTCCACACACTTAAGCACTACACCAAACTGGACGGGATTTGGCATGTCCAGATGACTTGTTTGCGGCTCTGCTCCCTCTATGACTCTGTGTCTATTGAACAGAAAAGCTTAAGGCAGAGGTGTTAAACATTTTACCAACTTGTCAACAAGAGTAGTTTCTGGAACCTTATCAAAAGCCTTACTGAAATCAAGATAAACTGTGTCTATAGCATTCCCCTGATCCAGCAAGGTAGTAACTTTCTCAAAAAAAGAGAGATAAGGTTTGTCTGACATGCCTTGTTCTTGAGAAATCTATGCTGGCTCTTAGTAATTACAGTCATCTCTTCTAAGATTAGGTGGGAGGTGATGAGAATGCCTGAGACCCTGGAGAGCTGCTGCCAGTCTGAGTAGACATCATTTTTTAAAGCATTTGCCTGTGGCTGTGACCTTCGGGATGTTTCTCACCACCATACACCTCCTGGTGACCAGATTGTATTTCTAGTCAAATATTCCTTACCTGCATTCTTCTGCACAACACTTTCACCTTCGCTGAATTTCCCAGTATTAAGATCTCGACAAGATCTGGTTGCCAGACGGATGAGTCACCTCTGCAGCAGAACAATTTTGAAACTAAAGTGTTTTTTTTTATTAATGTATGTCAATTTCATTTATCCTCTTCAGTTCAATACATCTCTCTCCTCTTTTTTTTTTTTCCCGCCTCTGCAATAAGTTACATTGAACCGCTGCAGCTTTATCCATCAATTGCAAGAAAGCCAGGGAGATCAACAGAGATAAGCCTGAGCGCACATGCGTTCTTAAATAAATCTTTCTTCCGGCAAGCTGCTCCATTAAAAACAAACAAACAAATAAACAAATAGGAAATAAATAAAAAGGATACTCTAGTAGTTATACTGGGTGAATATTTTGGGGACGTGTTGCATATGGTGAATTACTCGTAGGCCGCCCAGGACAAGGGAAGGGAATTCCTGCCCCCTCCTTTTGATCTGAACGTTTCAAATACCAGACAGGCTTCTGAGAAACTGCATGAATTAGAGGTGGTAGAGTGCCATTGGTTCATAGCTGACTTATGGTGACACCCAGGGGTTTTTTTGTTGGTTTTTTTTTTAGCAAGAATGCACAGGAACACAGTTCCGGCTGGCTTGGCATCAGAGAGTGTGGTCTAATATGCAAATGAGTTCCTGCTGGGCTTTTCCTACAAAAAAAGTTCTACGTGAAACAATGGTGATGTCAGGGAGTGTGGTCTAATAGGCAAATAATAATAATAATAATAATAATAATAATAATAATAATAATAATAATAATAATAATCTTTAATTTGTATCCCGCCCTCCCCGCCGAAGCAGGCTCAGGGCGGCTAACAAGACATGGTTTCCCATGATTTACATAAGACAATTTTAAAATACAATTGATACATACATTTAAAAGCAGTTACATAAGGTTAAAACTACATAAAAGTTAAGACTACCATAAATTAAGGTGCTATTCAGTAGATATTTTTCGATGGCAAGGTATCGTTTTCAGGACTCCTTATATGCTTGCATAAAGAGGGTAGTTTTGCAAGCCCCGCAGAACTGACTAAAGTCCTGCAGGGCTCGCACTTCCTCCGGTAATTGATTCCACCAGTGGGGGGCCATTACAGAGAAGGCCTGCTCTCTTGTTACTTTCAGTTTGGCCTCCTTTGGTCCAGGGATCCTTAAAAGGCCTCGGGAGCTAGATCTTAGTGCTCTCTGGGGAACATGCGGGGAGAGGCGGTCCCTAAGGTTCCTGCTGGGCTTTTTCTACCCAAAAAGCCCTGGTGACGCCATAGGTTCAAGAGACAAACAAGTGGTTTGCCATTGCTCACCTCTACGTAGCTGCCATGGACTTCCTATCCAAATACTAACTAGGACCAATTTCCCACTTGCCTTATGCTGGTCTCACGCTGCTCTTCTCAGCGGGGTTTCCGTCAGATTTCACACTATCTGCCTCGGGGCTGCAACTAGCTTTGGCTTTTTCACACAGCAAACAGAAACCTGCATTGAAGAGGGGGGTGCATACGAACATAAGAGAAGCCATGTTGGATCAGGCCAATGGCCCATCCAGTCCAACACTCTGTGTCACAGGAGAACATAAGAGAAGCCATGTTGGATCAGGCCAATGGCCCATCCAGTCCAACACTCTGTGTCACAGGAGAACATAAGAGAAGCCATGTTGGATCAGGCCAATGGCCCATCCAGTCCAACACTCTGTGTCACATAAGAACATCAGAGAAGCCATGTTGGATCAGGCCAGTGGCCCATCCAGTCCAACACTCTGTGTCACAGGAGAACATAAGAGAAGCCATGCTGGATCAGGCCAATGGCCCATCCAGTCCAACACTCTGTGTCACATAAGAACATCAGAGAAGCCATGTTGGATCAGGCCAGTGGCCCATCCAGTCCAACACTCTGTGTCACAGGAGAACATAAGAGAAGCCATGCTGGATCAGGCCAATGGCCCATCCAGTCCAACATTCTGTGTCACATAAGAACATAAGAGAAGCCATGTTGGATCAGGCCAATGGCCCATCCAGTCCAACACTCTGTGTCACAGGAGAACATAAGAGAAGCCATGTTGGATCAGGCCAGTGGCCCATCCAGTCCAACACTCTGTGTCACATAAGAACATAAGAGAAGCCATGTTGGATCAGGCCAATGGCCCATCCAGTCCAACACTCTGTTTCACAGGAGAACATAAGAGAAGCCATGTTGGATCAGGCCAGTGGCCCATCCAGTCCAACACTCTGTGTCACAGGAGAACATAAGAGAAGCCATGCTGGATCAGGCCAATGGCCCATCCAGTCCAACACTCTGTGTCACAGAAGAACATAAGAGAAGCCATGTTGGATCAGGTCAGTGGCCCATCCAGTCCAACATTCTGTGTCACACAGTGGCCAAAAACCCCCCCCAGGTGCCATCAGGAGGTCCATCAGTGGGGCCAGGACACTAGAAGCCCTCCCACTGTGCCCCTCCCAAGCACCAAGAGCACAGAGCATCACTGCCCCAGACAGAGAGTTCCATCAATACCCTGTGGCTAATAGCTCCTGATGGACCTCTGCTCCATATGTTTATCCAATCCATTCTGGAAGTTGGACTAGATGACCTGTATGGCCCCTTCCAACGCTGTGATTCTGTGATCCAGGAACTAATCTTAGCTGCGTTTGAAACCCTGCCTTCTGTTTCAGTCCACAAATAATCCGGTATGCAGCGGAGAAGATAAAAAAAAAAGAAAAAAGTAGGCAATCTCTATTTAAGGATTACAAACTCACCTGCCCAGCGGACATAATTTTCTGTCGTCTTTGGTTTCCAAAAAAGCTTCTTTTGAAGGCTTAGACTTTTTGCCCTCCCAGATACACAGAACACGTAGGAAATCAGCCTGAAACATATTATTGTTTTAGGCAAACCCGGATGCAATTACCGAAGGGGACAAAGAAAGAAAGAAGGAATGAATAAGTGCTACATACTCGAGACTGTAATAACTATACTTCTTTCTGGAAATAGAGGTTATAATCTAACCATTAAAATTCCATAACCAACTGCTTTCAGCAATTCACATGCGGGAACTGATGCACAGCTTCCAAAAATTTGGTTCCCACTCTTACTTTCCCGTTTTCCAGTCCCCTGCGGAGAGCCATTTTCTGGGAAAGTGACTTCATCTAAATAATATTTAACTACCCGGCAAAGACTATCAACGAAGACAAATTGCTGCCATATTTTAACATAATCAAGCGTCTGCTGTCGAAACGAGAGGGAGGTGGTTGACGCGAGGTTTTCCTGCTTCCGGAAGCACGCGACAAACTTGAACATGGGCACAACGGTTCATCTTCTACCCAGATAGACCAGAGCATAAAGGGTTCAAAGCAGAGCTGCGATTTCCCCCCTCTTTTTGCTCTCTCCTGTGTACTCGTGCAGCAGAAACGTTACGTTCTGCAAGGCAGACACTGAAGTATCCTGAGCAATGCACAAACACTAAGGCAGATATGTCAAACTAATTTGTTATGAGGGCCGAATCTGACATAAAAGAGGCCTTGCTGGGCCAGACCATATGTTTCATAAAATGTAATGCCAGGTAGCAGAGGTACAAACTTTGTAAAGCACACAGACAAACACAATTAAAGATGTTTGTTTTTTTTAAAAAACAAACATGCTTAAAATATTAGCACTTGTTGGTCTTAAAGGTGCTTTATTTCTATCTCTCCTTTGCCATCCAAAGAACCGGGCAAAGGAAGCTCTGGCTCTTTCTCACCTTCCCTAGAGGACCAGGAAGGGGAGGAGCCTCAGCCAATAGAAGAGAGGCGTGACTCAGTAGCGCTGCTATGCGATTGAGAGAGCCTGGCAAAGCAAGCTATTCCTCCTCCCTTCCTCCCCGAGGGAGGAACCTCAGCCAATGGAAAAAGGAAAGGCTTTGCTCTGTGGTTCCTGTGTGATTGAGCAAGCCCCGAAAAGCAAGCTGTGATGCAGAAAAAAGCAAGAGAGAGGGAGGAGGAAGCAGATGACAGCCAGTTGCTTGGGGGCCTGATACCTCTGCACTAAGGGATGCTCAAACACTGCCCAGTTTGGCTCACATCCCATTTGCCAAGGGGTGATCAGGCAGCCAATTAATTAGCAGGCTGTCCATCTGTTTGCAATCTCTGCATGCCCACTGACAATACCAGGGTACATGCTGCAGGCTGTCAGCTGATGCGGGATGAGTTGGTTGTCAGCCTCTGATCTCCTGCTGGGGCACTGTTGCTCTGTACACTGCAAAGTTTTTAGGGATGAAATCTGGAGCGGGCCCCTAGACATTCTTCCGGAATTCAGATTCTTCTCATCTTCTATGCTGGAAAGTTTGCGATCTCCCAGACTTGCTGAGATGTAGCAAATTTGGGAGGAGGATGGGTCAGAATTCCAGTTGATTTCCAGCTGAAAAGAAGAAGCAGAAGCAGAAGCAGAAGAAGAAGAAGAAGAAGAAGAAGATGATATTGGATTTGTATCCCACCCTATAGTCTGAATCTCAGTCTCAGAGCGGTCACAATCTCCTTTACTTCCCCCTCCTCCCACAACAGGCACCCTGTGAGGTAGCTGGGGCTGAGAGAGCTCTCACAGCAGCTGCCCTTTCAAGGACAACTCTTATGATAGCTATGACTAACCCAAGGCCAGCAGTTGTAAGTGGAGGAGTGGGGAATCAAACCTGGTTCTCCCAGATAAGAACATAAGAGAAGCCATGTTGGATCAGGCACAGTGGCCAGTATATTTACTGTGACTAATAGCCACTGATGGATTTCTGCTCCATATTTTTATCCAATC